>NW_027333109.1:0-22500 GCF_002575655.3 Aegilops tauschii subsp. strangulata
CCCTTGATTCCACTATGATTATTGATCAATAGTAGAATAGAATAATCCCTTCATAGAAATAGGAGACATAATTTAGATGGATATAGTAAGTCTCGCTTGGGCTGCTTTAATGGTAGTCTTTACATTTTCTCTTTCACTAGTAGTATGGGGAAGGAGTGGACTCTAGGGATACTACTAATTGATTAAGTAATCAAATTGTTGTATCAATTCTTTTCATTAATGGATCATTTTGCATTAATCATTTTGTCAAACGTTATTCTTTAATCTTTTTCTTTAGTTTTGTTTCACTCCTGTAAGAAACTCTTGTATTGTAAGTTGTAATGTAAGAAAGAGCCATTATACCAATTCATAATTTCTACTAGAAATGACGAATGGTTAAAAAAAGTTCTATACATAAGAAAATTCGACTTTCTTCCACGGAACTATTCACGGCATATCACACATTTTCCATTTCCTTTTACTTTTTACTATAGTCTATTCTTAATATTATTTTTCTTTCCTTCCATGGATTCTTTGGTCAAGAATTGTCTTAGATTTTTTTATTTTGACCTGATTGAAATTAAGTGGATGCAATGAAAAAAGAAATTGAATTAGACTACTTAACTATTTCAATCTACTAATCTATTCTATGTAGATTCAAAGATAATATAATAGAAAGAATCTAAAGTGTCGTAGAAAAAACTATATGTAGTTCTTTCTACCACACTTTAAGATTCCAACCAGATCCTTTCATTTAAGACTTGGATTTTTTTTTATTTAATCCCTTTTTAATTTCTTCAATGATTAATTGGAATTCCAATTAATTATTTTGGCTGACTGTTTTTACATAAATAATAAGTAAAAAAGAAGTAGGAACTAGAATGAACAGTGCAGTAGCAATAAATGCGAGAATATTGACTTCCATAACCTCTTTATTTTTTATTTTCACAATAACTCGGGATGTAATCCCATGGAGAGGAAAAAGGGGTATCTTGTAAATTCAAGGGTAGGGCTTGCATTCTGATAATACTGAATCAATTCAATATTATGAATATCGGATCTATCAAATCAATTCATGGATGAGAGTTATATTTCACGGATGAGAGTTATATAGTATAACATAGGAAGATCCTCTATCCACACTAAGACCAAAATGGGTTTTTTGATTGGATTAGGAATTCCCTCTTTTTTAATCCTTTTCTACTTTTTCTTTTCTATATCTCTAACCCACGAGCTTTCTTAATCTTCTACTTTCTTAATCTTATACAATTTCCCTTCCTTTTTCTTATAGTTATACATACAATTATGTATGTATTATATGACCAACTTTCTATGGGTCACATAGACATCCAAATAAGCAGTAGAAGTGAGATGGGGAAAAGAGGTCTGAAATAAAAAGGGAATACGATTTATGTATGGATTCCGGTAAAATACCGGTACTCTATTCCATAAGAGTGGAATAGGAAATTAAGATGAGGATGGTATCATCATAAAGAAAGATAGAGTAATATAATATCCTAAATTCTACTAATCCACATATCGTATGTGTGTCTTTCTTTATCTTTATCGATCGGGAGTAGTGAAAAAAAATTCCTATATGCCTTCCCTCCCTCTTTAATGAGGGATGCAAAATAAAAAAGTGAAGTAAGGGTGCCCTGTGGGTATTTGATCTTGCTCCCTGCCCCTTTTTTTCATGGAAAAAGGAAATATCAATTTCTCCATTCATTGAACCCTAGTTCGGGACTGACGGGGCTCGAACCCGCAGCTTCCGCCTTGACAGGGCGGTGCTCTGACCAATTGAACTACAATCCCGCGGGGTGTATGGCATACCCATTCTTAAATAGAACCATAAGAAGATTCGATTCGTCTTTCGTACTCTAAGAAATAGACGAATCATATACTACATACCCACATATTATATTATACGTGGGTATAGTGAGAGTGACATAACTAGTATGTCGTGATTTTTTATCACTAAAAATGGATAATAATCCAGCCTTCAATAAGAAAAACTCTTTTGTTTGTAAGAAAGGAATGAGAGAGATATGGATTAGAAAAAAAAAATTTCCCTTTTTTCTTTATCTTTTATTTCTATAGATCAGACATTTTATTTTATGGAAGAAAAACAAAAGGATTTAGTTCATACTCACGAAGCCCTAGATTTTTGGTTTGGGCCGAGCTGGATTTGAACCAGCGTAGACATTGTCAACGAATTTACAGTCCGTCCCCATTAACCACTCGGGCATCGACCCAGGAAAGAATTTATTCTAGGGTTTTTGCTAATCTATGATTAACCTCCTTTCATAATACTCCCTACCCCCAGGGGAAGTCGAATCCCCGCTGCCTCCTTGAAAGAGAGATGTCCTGAACCACTAGACGATAGGGGCATCACTAGACGATAGGGCCATATACAACCGCTCGTGATTATACTATAATCATAGTATGAGCAGTTTTTTGGAATTGTCAATATACTCGAAAAAGTATAAATAGATCCAAAGCAAAGAGTTTTTCCAACTTTTCTGTTATGTTTTCATCTAGGATTTTTTTTTAGTTGATCGTTATAGATTAATTCTCCGTGCTTCATTTAGTGTTCAGACCAAAAAATGCATCCATCCCGCACTAAGTCATAAAATTCTCTAAAAATATAGAGAAAGTTTCAAAAACAAAGAACAAAAGTGAATCAATTTAGTAGAAAAGTACTCTATCAGATTCGAACCAACGACTTACGTCTTAGCACGAGATTACTCTACCACTAATTTAAAAAGCCCTTTATCGGATTTGAACCGATGACTTATGCCTTACCATGGCATTACTCTACCACTGAGTTAAAAGGGCTTTTTATTTAATTCAAAAATTAGCCACTTGGATTTCCCATTATGGGTCTACTGCATAATGTACATATTATATATATAATATATAGAGATAGAGAGAGAGACATTATGTAGAGATTGTATATGTATATATCGATATCTTGAGAGCTCAAAATAAAATTAATAAAAAAAAAACATACCCTACATAACATATCCAACTCTTCTTGGTTCAGGGTTTTCCGTTTCCGAAGACTAGTAAAATAGGCGGATTCTGGAACCCCAAGGATTCAACGGTATATGGATATGGAAAATATAAGATTTCCGATCCTAGCGGGAAAAGGCGGGGAACAGATACCCAATAGGATATAGGATCCTTGGGAGGAACTTTTTGGTAATGGCCTTGATCCTCTATGCTATTTTTTTATGTGTTCTTAGTTCTATTGAACTTTTTTCATTCTTTTAAACAAGAATCTAATAAACTAGAATTGAGTCAGTGGAAAAAAAGGAGAGAGAGGAAAGTGTTAAATGGAGAGAGTCGACTAATCAGAGACTTTTTAGGATCTTCTTTACATCAGGTAAATCTGTCGGCCCTGTCCGTTTTTTTCTTTAAGTTACGACTCTTTGCTGCTTACTTCTATCAAGCCATAGGGAAAGTCTATGATGAATTTGGAAAACTCATCTCACTCTTACTCTATGGCTCGGACTTAATGGGGGAAGAAAACATCTTCCATAATTTCTTTTTTGTTCAATTCTGGACAAAAAAGAAAAGGAAAAAGGAATTTATAGGGGACAGTGTTACCCCTATATCCCCTAGTTTATATTGTAGGAATAATAAAACAATTTAGCAGTCTGACACACTTACGTCCCTTGCAAAGTAAATAATTATTATTGTAGTCGTAACCGTAGAATAGGATCCTAATCAAAATAAATACATTTGGTTCAGGCGCTATTAGCATGGTAAGAAAAGATTTTTTTTACAGGACCAGAGGGGCTATCTAAATCCTAAAGTAAAGGCGAGCGATCGAAGTAGAAGTACCAACGGCTCAGTGTCATGAACCTTCTCCATCTGATTCAATAAGGGGGAATTAGCCCTTCTTGTCAAATGGCTATCCTTGACAAAGGGTACCATTTATACCATAATCTACAATGTAGCGGGTATAGTTTAGTGGTAAAAGTGTGATTCGTTCTATATAATAACTGAATTTGAAATGATATACTTAAGGCATCCTTAAGTTTTTTATTTTTATATTCCGATGAAAACTTTAGTTCTTATAAAGGATTAAATCCTTTTCCTCTCAATAGCATATTGAGGAAGAATATACATTCTGGCGATTTGTATCCAAAGACTAATTTAAATTGCATCCAAAATAAAAAATAGGATTATGAGTACAGAGTCGCGAAGCATAATTTTGCATTGGATTAAGTATTCCAATTTTGAAAATATGAGTAAAGGATCTATGGATGAAGATACAAAAAAGTTGATTTCCAATCGTAACTAAATCTTCTTAAAATAAGGAATAAGGAAGCCAAATAGCTAAAAAAACGATAGTTTTGGTTTACTAGAACCATCCGCATATTGTTTAAGCTCGGTGGAAACCCAATTCTTTTCCTCAGGATCTCTTGAATGAAATTAGGGAACGAAGTAAGTAGATTAGATGGATTTAGATAGAATTTCTATCTCCTACTCTATAAGGATCATCTAGAAAGCGGAGAGCTTTGGTTCCATTCAAATAGAAAAGCTGACATAGATGTTAAGTGGTGAGAATATCCATAAAGGAGCCGAATGAAATCAAAATTTCATGTTCGGTTTTGAATTAGAGACGTTAAAAATAATCAAACCAACGTCGACTATAACCCCTAGCCTTCCAAGCTAACGATGCGGGTTCGATTCCCGCTACCCGCTCCATTCTGTATAAAAGGAGTATTCTCTTTGTCTAGACATGTTAGAGGCTTGTATTCAAGCCTTTTTTGTCCACCAGTTTCTGGTTACTCCAGAGCGGAGTAGAGCAGTTTGGTAGCTCACGAGGCTCATAACCTTGAGGTCACGGGTTCGATTCCCGTCTCCGCACTTAGCAGTCTGTATAAAAGGACTATTCTATTTCTCTAGATATGGTAGAGGGGGCGTATCCAACCCTTTTTTATTCATTAGTTCCCGGCCCTAGAGGGCAAAATTGAGCAGTTTGCGAAGTCACTTGCCTTCAAAAAAAGAAGGCGCAAGGCTTCTCCCTACCCTGCAGAAAATAAAAATGAAACGAAAGGGACAGTCTACCTCTCTCTTCCCTTTAAAAAAAAGTTTGCCCGTTGTTTGTCTCAGTTAATACCCAATTTTTGGAGCTCTGTTGGCGAGTTCTATTTCTGCCTCCGGAGCGCCCTCTTTTTTTGAGTGGGATGCAAAGGAAGGGTAAGATAGTAAGGGGATACGGGCACTAGACTAACACCTAATTAATACTTAATTTAATATAAGTAGTTAAACAGTTAACTAGACTAAACTTTTTATCATAGTACTTTGATAAATTAAGCGGGGCGAGCGGCGGGAATCGAACCCGTATCTTCTCCTTGGCAAGGAGATATTTTACCATTGAACTACGCTCGCTACGGTATATATTTTTATAGCGTATATCCGCCTGGGTCGACCTTCTATGTCTGGGTCGACCGTTTCATTTCATTTTCTATTATATTAGAGTTTTTCCTTTTTTTTATTATCTGTGAATGAATATTCTAATGGGAATGGAATTTCATAATACTGAAAGAGAAGAGCTAGCAATTCGGAACGCAAATTGCGTTTTAATACGTCTCACTATTCTAATTTTTTAGAAGAAATGGCCTTTATTATTTCTTTTTTATGGGGTTAATAAATATTAACCAAATTTAATTCAAGAAATGAGAGAATTCAGAATAGCTACGAGAAAGACTAGTCCAATCCATAACGATGTACCGGAAAATACAACATTTTTATTATTTGACCAACCATCAGGAGAAGCAAATACAAGGGGTACACTAATTACTAAGACTGAGGAAGTCGCAATTAATGCAAAAAACAGCTAATTGGAAAGCAATAGTCATATTTCTAATCCTCCAAGCTACCATCAAATAAAGTTGACTACATATTTGATCCCTCACTTAAACCAAAATTGTAAAAAAATACAAGAAGTAGGAGGGGTTTAATCATGAATCCATTGATTCTTCTCTTTAATTCAAATTTATTACTTAAACCGCTTTTTTATTTGGATATGGGGGTGAGAAGAGATTATTTACTCTTTATTTCACAAGCGGGTATAGCGGATCCTGTATCCGTGTATACAGTATACAGAGATATATCGAAAAGGAACTTGTATCTGATATCTTTCTAGAGGCTAATAAATCTTTTTATTTTTTATATGGCTATGTTCTATTTGTAGGAGTAAAATAAGGATTAGGCTGTGGAGAGATGGCTGAGTGGTTGATAGCTCCGGTCTTGAAAACCGGTTATAGTTCTAGGAACTATCGAGGGTTCGAATCCCTCTCTCTCCTTTTGCTTATTGAATACGTTTGTTTCTTTCATTTTTTTTTTTCTGTCCCTTATCTTTCTTTCATAAAAAGGAATGAATGGCTCGGCTAGATGGAATAACCGAGCCAGAACAGAAAAAAAGTAGAACAGGTATAAATAAGAAAATCTTAGTTAAGAGGGTTCATGTAAAGAACAGGTTCCAAATCACGATCGATTCCCTTTTCAAAACCTGCTGCAGCAGCTCGGGCTCTTCCTGCATGCCATAAATGGCCCACAAAAAAGAAGAATCCTAGAACAAAATGAGAAGTTGATAACCAACTTCTAGGAGAGACATAATTAACTGCATTGATCTCGGTAGCTACGCCACCCACGGAATTTAAAGAGCCTAAAGGAGCGTGGGTCATATATTCTGCTGAGCGTCGTTCTTGCCAAGGTTGTATGTCTTTTTTCAACCTACTCAAGTCCAAACCGTTGGGGCCCCTTAGAGGTTCTAACCATGGAGCACGAAGGTCCCAAAAAACGCATAGTTTCCCCTCCAAAGATAACCTCCCCAGGTTGGGGAACGCATTAGATATTTACCTAAACCTGTGGGTCCTTGAGCGGATCCCACATTAGCTCCAAGACGCTGGTCTCTAACTAGAAAAGTAAATGCTTGAGCTTGAGAAGCTTCTGGCCCGGTGGGTCCATAAAACTCACTCGGATAAGCTGTATTATTGAACCATACAAAACAACAAGCGATAAAACCAAAGACAGATAAAGCAGCTAAACTATAAGACAAGTAAGCTTCTCCAGACCATACAAATGCACGGCGAGCCCATGCGAAGGGTTTGGTTAAAATATGCCAAATTCCGCCAAATACACAAATAAAACCCAACCATACATGCCCACCAATTATATCTTCTAAATCATCTACACTAACAATCCACCCTTCTCCACCAAAAGGAGATTTTAGTAAATAACCAAATATAACACTGGGGCTAAGGGTCAAATTGGTAATTTTTCTTACATCTCCCCCCCCAGGGGCCCAGGTATCATATACACCGCCAAAATAAAGAGCCTTGAGTACTAGAAGAAAAGCACCTAGACCTAACAAAATTAAGTGAATACCCAAAATTGTAGTCATTTTATTTCTATCTTTCCAGACATAACCAAAGAATGGAAAAGATTCCTCAAGAGTCTCGGGTCCCAGAAGCGCGTGATAAATGCCACCGAAGCCTAAGACTGCGGAGGAAATTAGGTGAAGTACGCCAGATACAAAGTACGGAAAAGTATCTAGAACTTCCCCCCCTGGCCCTACTCCCCAACCTAGAGTAGCTAAGTGTGGAAGTAAAATCAACCCTTGTTCATACATGGGCTTTTCTGGTACGAAATGGGCCACTTCAAATAGGTTCATTGCTCCGGCCCAGAATACGATTAATCCGGCATGGGCTACATGAGCTCCAAGCAGTTTACCGGACAAATTGATAAGTCTGGCATTCCCAGCCCACCAAGCAAAGCCGGTGGTTTCTTGGTCACGACCCAGCTAAAACGAAAGTTCCATTAAAGAGCGTTTCCACGTGGTAGAACCCTCCTCAGGGAATATAAGATTTTCATGAGGCTGATCCTGAGCTGCCATCCACGCACGAATACCCTCGTTTAAAAGAATATTTTTGGTGTAGAAAGTCTCAAATTCAGGATCTTCCGCTGCACGGATTTCCTGGGAAACAAAGTCATAGGCACGTAAGTTCAGAGCCAAGCCAACTACGCCAATAGCACTCATCCATAAACCGGTGACGGGTACAAATAGCATAAAGAAATGTAACCAACGTTTATTGGAAAAAGCAACACCAAAGATTTGGGACCAAAAGCGGTTAGCAGTGACCATGGAATAAGTTTCTTCAGCTTGAGTTGGGTTAAAAGCACGGAAGGTATTTGCACCATCACCGTCCTCAAATAGAGTGTTTTCTACGGTCGCTCCATGAATAGCGCATAGCAGAGCCGCACCTAATACTCCGGCAACTCCCATCATATGAAATGGGTTTCAACGTCCAATTATGAAATCCTTGGAAGAAAAGGATGAATCGAAATATCGCTGCTACGCCAAAACTCGGCGCAAAGAACCAACCAGATTGCCCCAGTGGATAAATAAGGAATACAGAAACAAAAACAGCAATTGGACCAGAGAAATGAGATTGCATTATAAGGCCGCAATTGAACAGACCGAGCAAGTTCAAATTGGCGTAACATGAAACCTATTAGTGCAAAAGCCCCGTGGAGAGCTACAAAAGTCCATAGACCGCCTAATTGACACCAACGAGTAAAATCTCCTTGTGCTTCGGGCCCCCATAGTAGCAACAAAGAGTGTGCTAAACTATTGGCAGGGGTAGAAACTGCTGCGGTTAAGAAATTACAACCTTCCAAATAGGAACTAGCCAATCCATGGGTATACCAAGAAGTTACAAAAGTTGTCCCTGTAAACCAACCCCCTAAAGCGAAATAAGCACAAGGAAAGAGCAATAGGCCAGACCATCCTACAAAAACGAAACGGTCCCTTCGTAACCAGTCATCCATAGTATCAAATAGATCATTTTCTTCTTTAGGAATTCTACCAAGGGCTATAGTCATAGTGATCCTCCTATTCAATTACTTCAACCATTTCCGAGCACCTCATATCACTTTCCAAGGCATATGATAGTTTTATTATCTGTGGACGATTTCTTTGTCGTTCAATGCCCTTTTTCAATGGTCTCGAAGAGAGAAATTTCCCATTTTTATCTATGGAGTCACAGTCACAACCGAGGTCGTGGTAAATCCATGAATTTGATTCGATTTGTTTTTCTTATACTATTTGTTTTTCTTATACTATAGAAATAGAAATAAATTGTTTTTTCTTATACTATAGAAAGAAATAAACCTTTGAATTCAGCATTATTCCAAGACTCCTATTTCAAAGTCTATCTTTTAAGGGAAAAATGAAAATAAAAGTAACCCTTCTTTTCCCATTCCCCTCTCTATTGCATGGGTGGAAGAACTAAAATAGAGGATTCTGAAAAAAAAAATGGACCTTCGAAATCCAATTTTATGTGTAGCGCAAAGGAGTTGCGATTTCTTCTTATTCCTATAGAACATCTAGTAACAAGAATATGAAATCGTAAATAGCGAAAAATTCTTGTCTTGCGCGGTCTAAGTCTAAGGAAATAAAAAAAATTCGCTTATACAATTTCATCTACATCGAATTTATATATCAGAATAGCGGATAGAGGCATCATTAAAGGAGTCAGGTCTACTTACTTTATGCTTCTTTCCAATTTTATGGTGGATTTGATAAGAACCCTTTTTGCTTTCTTGATAAATAATCGACAAAAAAAGCGTTTTTTTTTATATAACCTGCTTGTTTTATTATAATTATAACAAGTCCTATATGGAAATGCCCGCTAAAGAGAAAATCTATTTGATTGTCTCTCGGCCAATATCGATTTTTAGAAAGAAAAAACAAGAATTTTTCTTCTTTTTTTATTAACATTAAGAAAAAAGAATATAATTAAAATGGAATTGGCAATATAATTTTTATAGACTTTTGAAAGAAAAAAAGGGGGTTTTTTGCAACCGTTATTTCTTATTTCTTGCCTATATCATATCACGGAAACCTTTCGCTTTGGAACGTGGAGAGATGGCTGAGTGGACTAAAGCGGCGGATTGCTAATCCGTTGTACAATTTTTTTGTACCGAGGGTTCGAATCCCTCTCTTTCCGCTCCTTGGATCATTTGGGACTTTCGAATTGGAAAGAATTCTGACCCCCGGATTTTTCTCATAGATAAATGTACGAAACAAATCCAATAAGAAAAAAAAAAAACTGAATTTTTACTCCTCGCGTCCAGGATTCCGTCCTGGGTCATTAGATAAGAATCCAAAGATAAAGAGTGAAACAAAGAATATCACTACTGTATAAACAAAAAGTTTGAGAGTAAGCATTACATAATCTCCAAGATTTTTTTTTAAGGAATAGATTACCAGTTTTTCCTTACCACACGGATCCACTAGGATGGTTTTTTTTTTTATACCTAAAAATGCAAAAAAGAATTCTTGAAAAAAATTGCAAGAATTCTTTTATAATAAGCACTCTTATCAATAGCAAAAATAGGGTTAGGTGGTTAGGTATTGTGTAGGTACCTTTAGGTACCTGCTCAACCTAGGTGCAGGGGAGTAGAAAGGCTGATCCAAATTTATTGCTGTAGCTACCCATTCAATGTAGAAGAATTTAAATTTTAGAATCGAAGGTTCATAATATAAAAAATATAAAACTTCTCGGCTTTTACCCATTTTTAAATTTTTTTTGGAATGAACACATCATTCAATTTGGCATACAGAGTACTAAAGATTTCATCGAAAAACTTACAGCAGCTTGCCAAACAAAGGCTAATAGAAAAAAAGAATAGAGGTATAACAGGCATAATATCCACGATTGGATTGAAAATAGCATAAGCTTCGGGTAATTTGGCAAAGAAAAAACTAGTAGGATAAAGAACAGAATTAAAACAGATACAGGTTAAACTAAGTATATTAGGCATAACAAGCATTTCATTCTTGTAGAGTAAATAATTGGATTTTTCTTGAGTTATTTTTTAAGGGAAAGAAGGAAAAGGCAGATTCAAAATCTTTTTTCTTCGGACTTTCCCAAAACACAAAATACCTCCTTGTATTTGCACTCTCAAATGAGAGTGGAATAAATTCGACTTTCATATAATATCTTAATAGAATTCCATGTAATGATCAATGGCATTTTTTTTGATTCTATATTATCCGCATGTGTAAGAATACTAGCAAGAGAATATCCCTCCTTTTTTATGTAATTGAAATGGTATTGACGAATAACAAATAAACATACTAGTGTTTATTAGTGTCGCATAAAACCCGAAATGGGGCGTGGCCAAGTGGTAAGGCAGCGGGTTTTGGTCCCGTTACTCGGAGGTTCGAATCCTTCCGTCCCAGATTGTTTCTGATGAAACAAACGGTGAAATCATATAGTATTCCGTACGAGACAAAAGTTTATTAAAGAGAATAATGATATCTTATTCTTTCTCAGAAAACATAATAAAGTCTTAAGTCCAGTCAAATTGACTATCTTTATTTTCATGAAAAAATGGGATCTATCAAGCACATTCAGGATATGCCTCTACTATAAAATAAAATCACTTAGTCATATTTTTTTCTTCCTTTTGGTATTCGAGTTGAAGAAGTACGAGAATTCTATAACTACCAAAAAACTTTCAATCTTTTCATTGGAATAGTTTATTTAGTTATTATAGTTAATTGTTTTTGGTACTGAAAAAATATATTACTACTAGAATTCTAATTCTAGTAATTAAATTAATTAAACTTTTTTGGAGGTTGATAGTTTATTTATTGAGGAAGAGTCAATCCTTCTTTTCTCACTTCAAGATTGATCATCTCGAGCCATCCGTTGAGGGTGGAAATTTAAGAATAAATAAGTTTTAAGCAAACTTGTTTAGTCGTCTTTTTCAAACTATGTTTCATTCATATGATAGAATTTTAATATGGGTTTAAATAAATTGGATCTTGGCGGAGGCTTCCCGGATAAATACTTACTTTCTTTTATCCATATTGCTCCATAGATAGCAAGTTTTAATTAGTATAAAAAAACTAAACCAATGACTATTCATGATTCCATCCATATTGGATCAATTCTCTATACCACTTTGCAATGAAAAGAGGAATGTTTGTTATGGTAAAAACTTCGTTTAAAACGATGTGGTAGAAAGCAACGTGCGACTTGAAGGACATGATCGATTGTGGATTTTTCTATCCATCATTTTCCATAGTAATGAAAATGCTCTTGGCTCGACATAGCCTGTTCTATTCGTTCCGAACCAAATTTGCGCTGGGTTTAAGTAACATAGTACACGATGGAGCTCGAGAGGACAGAATTTTTTTTATCAAGGGAAAGAATCTAGGGTTAGTGAAAACTAATAAATTAGGCCAACTTTGTCAGTCTATCCTTAATATAGAAATAAATCGAAAGGTTAAAATAAGAATAAAGTCCAATAAAAGTATATCAGAATCAATCCCTCTTATTAGATTTCTATAGAAGAGATAAATGCTTTATCGAAGGAAATAAGAAAAAAGGGTATGTTGCTACTCTTTTGAAAGAAAAAAAATAGGAATTCCCGAAGTAATGTCTAAACCCAAGGATTTCACAAATCAAAGATAAAGGATTCCAGAACAAGTAAACACAATTTTCAATTGTCTCAACAACAGAGTTGGATCAGAATAAGGAATAAAAGTCAATTCGTTCGAAATGAGACAAAGAAAAGAGTTTAAAGACGACTCAAAAATTTTGGAAGGATTTTGCCTTCGAAGTTTGTCAGGCAAAATTAGCCCACTTGAGTCATGAGTATAAATGAAATTTGTTTTTTCTGTAAGGAAATTAATGCACGTCATAGTCTAATTTCTATATTATCGACAGAAATTCGAATCATTTTCTCGAGCCGTATGAGGAGAAAACCTCCTATACGTTTCTAGGGGGGGGCGTTGTTTATCTACATCTATCCCAATAAGCTGTCTATCGAATCGTTGCAATTGATGTTCGATCTCGAAGAGAAGGAAGAGATCTTCAAAAAGTAGGTTTTTATGATCCGATAAAGAATCAAACTTGTTTAAATGTTCCAGCTATTCTCTATTTCCTTGAAAAGGGTGCTCAACACAACAAGAACTGTTTATGATATTTTAAGGAAGGCGGAATTCTTTAAAGAAAAAGAAAGAACTTTGAGTTAATTGAAGAACTAAATGAATCAAAAAGTAGGATAGGAGAAGATTATTAGTATTCCTAGTTGTCTAATTATTTAGACACAATTTACCTCTTTTTTAATCCTATTTGGATTTATATTATATCGTGCCAATTCAACATAAGCCCCTATTTTATTTACTTTTTCTATCTAATTTGTTTTCTTACCATTGTATTTCCATTGACAAAGGTCTATTGAACAAATAGAATTTGTAGATAGATGGGTCTCTTTATCCTCACTCCATATTCAATTTTTCCGCCTACACTTCGCTCAAATGATAAGGGTGTTCCTCTTGCATGTATTCTCATACAATATAATATATATTTTTTTTTAATAAAAATCGCTAAAAATAAGGAGAATTTGGCCATCGTGATTAGGGTCGCTCTTTTTTTAACTTTACTTTAGTGGAATTTAACCGGACCTGTTCGTTTTGGCATTTGAGTGTTTTTCATGGTCGATAAAAAAATCTTTTGATGTCTTGCTAGTTCAATGTTTTGACAGAAGCGCGCGGTGTAATTCCATTGATTTTTGGATTTCGATCGTATCTAAGATCCTTTTTTTATCTGGGTTGCTAACTCAATGGTAGAGTACTCGGCTTTTAAGTGCGACTATGATCTTTTACACATTTGGATGAAACAACAAATTCGTCCAGACTCTTGGTAGAGTCTAGAAGACCACGACTGATCCTCAAAGGTAATGAATGGAAAAAATAGCATGTCGTAATAAAATCAATCTTTTTTGAATGGAATCCAAAATTACGATTTTCTGGGTCTAATGAATAAATGGATAGAGCCTGGCTCCAATTCTGGTAAAATAAAAAGCAACGAGCTGAACTTCCTAATTGGAATGATTCCCCGCTCTAATTAGACGTTAAAAATAGATTAGTGCCGGATGCGGGGAAAGGTTGGGTTTTCCTATGAGTGGACCCTTTATTTTTTCTTTTTTTTTTAGAAATCCTAATTATTCTTGATTATGGATTGAATAAGGGATGTTATGGATTGAATGTGTAAAAGAAGCAGTATATTGATAAAGAGGCTGTATTCCAAAGTCAAAAGAGCGATTGGCCTGCAAAAATAAAAAACTTGTTCTGTTCTTTTTTTTTAATTAGAACAAACATAAACTAATTGGGTAGAAAAGGAGCAGAAAAAGATCTGTGGATTAGACTCCCTTTCTTTCCAGGGTTTGTATTAAAAATGCAACACCCTGTTCTGACCATATTGCACTATGTATCATCATTCGATAAACCGAGAAATGCTTCTTCTCTCTGATTCAAGTAGAAATACAAATGGAAAAATTCGAAGGGTATTCAGAAAAACATAAATCTCGTCAACAATACTTTGTCTACCCACTTCTCTTTCAGGAATATATTTATGCATTTGCCCACCATTATGGATTAAATGGTTCTGAACCTGTGGAAATAGTTGTTAGTTGTAATAACAAGAAATTTAGTTCACTACTTGTGAAACGTTTAATTATTCGAATGTATCAGCAGAATTTTTTGGATAACTCGGTTAATCATCCTAACCAAGATCGATTATTGGATTACAAAAATTATTTTTATTCTGAGTTTTATTCTCAGATTCTATCTGAAGGGTTTGCGATCGTTGTGGAAATCCCATTCTCGCTACGGGAATTATTTTGTCCGAAAGAAAAAGAAATACCAAAGTTTCAGAATTTACGCTCTATTCATTCAATATTTCCCTTTTTAGAAGACAAATTTTTGCATTTGGATTATCTATCACATATAGAAATACCCTATCCTATCCATTTGGAAATCCTGGTTCAACTCCTTCAATACCGTATCCAAGATGTTCCATCTTTGCATTTATTGCGATTCTTTCTCAACTATTATTCGAATTGGAATAGTTTTATTACTTCAATGAAATCCATTTTTTATTTTCAAAAAGAAAATAAAAGACTGTTTCGATTCCTATATAACTCTTATGTATCAGGAATATGAATTTTTTTTGTTGTTTCTTCGTAAACAATCTTCTTGCTTACCATTAGCATCTTCTGGAACTTTTCTGGAACGAATCCACTTTTCTAGGAAGATTGAACATTTTGGGATAATGTACCCTGGTTTTTCTCGGAAAACCCTATGGTTCTTTATGGATCCTCTTATGCATTATGTTCGATATCAAGGAAAGGCAATTCTTGCATCAAAAGGCACTTTTTTTTTGAAGAAGAAATGGAAATGCTACCTTATCAATTTCTGGCAATATTATTTCTGTTTTTGGACTCAGCCGCGAAGAATCCATATAAACCAATTAGCAAACTCTTGCTTCGATTTTATGGGGTACCTTTCAAGTGTACCAAAAAGTTCTTTGTTAGTAAGGAATCAAATGCTGGAGAAGTCATTTCTAATAGATACTCGAATGAAAAAAATTCGATACCATAGTCCCCGCTACTCTCCTCATAGGATACTTATCAAAAGCTCAATTTTGTACTGGATCGGGGCATCCTATTAGTAAACCCATTTGGACAGATTTATCAGATTGGGATATTCTTGATCGATTTGGTCGGATATGTAGAAATCTTTTTCATTATCATAGTGGATCTTCGAAAAACGGACTTTGTATCGACTAAAGTATATACTTCGACTTTCATGCGCTAGAACTTTAGCTCGGAAACATAAAAGCACGGTACGAACTTTTATGCAACGATTGGGTTCGGCATTTTTTAGAAGAATTTTTTATGGAAGAAGAGCAAGTTTTTTCTTTGATGTTCACCAAAACAACTCTTTTTTCTTTCTGTGGATCACACACTGAGCGTATTTGGTATTTGGATATTATACGTATCAATGACCTGGTCAACCCTCTTAATTAATCATTAGACGAAATTAAGAAACAGGAAAGGGTTGATAAATGATCAAGAAAAAACTTTTCTATTTTTCATTCTGAAATGTTCTTTTTATTATAATAAAGAGTAGGTGAATCAAGTTACTAATTAAAAAAATTAGTAGAACTTCCTCTTTGGAATAGAAATTGGCTATTTCTACATAGGGAAAGTCGTGTGCAATGAAAAATGCAAGCACGATTTGGGGAGGGATTTTTCTCTATTGTAACAAGGAAGAATTATCTACTCCATCCGACTAGTTCCGGGTTCGAGTCCCGGGCAACCCATATAGAAAAGACTCATCAAAGTTAAAAACTTTGACTCACTTCATTTACAAATACAAAATTATTGGTTTGGTTAATTAGTTATATGGATAGCTAATCTTTGGGCTGACTTGGTTGACATTGGTATATAGTCTATGTATACTGTTAAATAACAAGCCTTCTATTATCTATATTCTAGTTAATACGTGTGCTTGGGAGTCCTTGCAATTTGAATAAACCAAGATCTTACCATGACTGCAATTTTAGAGAGACGCGAAAGTACAAGCCTGTGGGGTCGCTTCTGCAACTGGATAACTAGCACTGAAAATCGTCTTTACATCGGATGGTTCGGTGTTTTGATGATCCCTACCTTATTGACCGCAACTTCTGTATTTATTATCGCCTTCATCGCTGCCCCTCCAGTAGATATTGATGGTATTCGTGAGCCTGTTTCTGGTTCTTTACTTTATGGAAACAATATTATCTCTGGTGCTATTATCCCTACTTCTGCGGCGATCGGATTGCACTTTTACCCAATTGGGAAGCTGCATCTGTTGATGAGTGGTTATACAATGGTGGTCCTTATGAGCTAATTGTTCTACACTTCTTACTTGGTGTAGCTTGTTATATGGGTCGTGAGTGGGAACTTAGTTTCCGTCTGGGTATGCGTCCTTGGATTGCTGTTGCATATTCAGCTCCTGTTGCAGCTGCTACTGCTGTTTTCTTGATTTACCCTATTGGTCAAGGAAGCTTTTCTGATGGTATGCCTTTAGGAATCTCTGGTACTTTCAACTTTATGATTGTATTCCAGGCAGAGCACAACATCCTTATGCATCCATTCCACATGTTAGGTGTAGCTGGTGTATTCGGCGGTTCCCTATTCAGTGCTATGCATGGTTCCTTGGTAACCTCTAGTTTGATCAGGGAAACTACTGAAAATGAATCTGCTAATGAGGGTTACAAATTTGGTCAAGAGGAAGAAACTTATAATATTGTGGCTGCTCATGGTTATTTTGGCCGATTAATCTTCCAATATGCTAGTTTCAACAACTCTCGTTCTTACACTTCTTCTTGGCTGCTTGGCCTGTAGTAGGAATCTGGTTCACTGCTTTAGGTATTAGTACTATGGCTTTCAACCTAAATGGTTTCAATTTCAACCAATCTGTAGTTGATAGTCAAGGTCGCGTTATTAATACTTGGGCTGATATCATCAACCGTGCTAACCTTGGTATGGAAGTAATGCACGAACGTAATGCTCACAACTTCCCTCTAGACTTAGCTGCTGTTGAAGTTCCATCTATTAATGGATAAGGTTTTTCTGCTAACATATAAGAAATTTTTGAAGAAAGAAAAGACAGAAATACCCAATATCTTGTTCTAGCAAGATATTGGGTATTTCTGTCTTTATTTTGAATCTTTTTTTTCTTCTTAATCTTTCTATTCAGAATTCAGTTAACGACGAGATTTAGTATCCTTTCTTGCATTTTCATAACTCGTGAAATGCCGAGTAGGCACGAATTCCCCCAATTTGCGACCTACCATAGGATTTGTTATGTAAATAGGTATATGTTCCTTTCCATTATGAATCGCGATTGTATGGCCAACCATTGTGGGTAGAATGCTAGATGCCCGGGACCACGTTACTATTGTTTCTTTCTCCTCCTTCATATTGACCTTTTCTATCTTTGCCAATAAATGATGAGCTACAAAAGGATTCGTTTTTTTTCGTGTCACAGCTGATTACTCCTTTTTTCCTTTTTAAAGAGTGGCATTCTATGTCCAATATCTCGATCGAAGTACGGAGGTCAGAATAAATAGAATAATGATCAATGGAAAAAAGCAAAAAATCCTTTAGCTGGATAAGGGGCGGATGTAGCCAAGTGGATCAAGGCAGTGGATTGTGAATCCACCATGCGCGGGTTCAATTCCCGTCGTTCGCCCATCGCATTATTGCAAATTCCAAAAATGCAATTTTCCATATTCCTAGTTACGTATTTACTTACGGCGACGAAGAATAAAACTATCGCTATATTTTTTCCTTTTCCTAGTTCTTCTTCCAAGCGCAGGATAACCCCAAGGGGTTGTGGGTTTTTTTCTACCAATGGGAGCTTTCCCTTCACCGCCCCCATGGGGGTGGTCCACAGGGTTCATAACTACCCCTCTTACTACGGGGCGTTTACCTAGCCAACACTTAGATCCGGCTCTACCCAAACTTTTTTGGTTCACCCCAACATTACCCACTTGTCCGACTGTTGCTAAGCAGTTTTGGGATACTAAACGGACCTCCCCAGATGGTAATCTTAAAGTGGCCGATTTACCCTCTTTTGCAATGAGTTTCGCTACAGCACCTGCTGCTCTAGCTAATTGCCCACCCCTTCCACGTGTGATTTCTATGTTATGCATGGCCGTGCCTAAGGGCATATCGGTTGAAGTAGATTCTTCTTTTCTCTCAAAAAACCCCTTCCCAAACTGTACAAGCTTCTTCCAAAGCATACGGCTTTCTAGATGTATATGACGATCTCTAGACAGATGGATCTTATATGAATCATATGATGAAGTACCACATGAGTGGATATATAGGAAAGGAATCCAAATCTGCCGAATCGCTCATGTTATGATCTTCTACATCCTAGGTCTCTGCGTTCCGTCATCTGGCTTATGTTCTTCATGTAGCATTCAGATCGAATGACTCTATGAAATTACGTCGATACTTCCACATATTATGGGTAACGTAGGAGACATCCCTATTTTCCCCCGGGGGTCTTAATTACCACTGCTTAGCTTTCAATTTGCCTCTGACCATCAAATTAAATGTGAATAACCCGTCCTCCTCTCTTTGAAACAAGGGGCGCTTCCGGTTCTGTGCGTGCTTCAAACAATTTTGTCTTCTCCATATTACCATATCTCTAGAGCCAATAATTTTCTATGAGGAACTACTGAACTCAATCACTTGCTGCCGTTACTCAACAGTTTTCTGTTGAGGTCTATCCCGTAGAGGTAGTCAAATTGGATCAGTGATCGATTTCTAGGTTTCGTCGTAAACCTAATTGGTTACTTCCAATTACGTAAATCAATAGTTCAAACCGCACTCAAAGGTAGGGCATTTCCCATTGATATAGGAACTTTTGTACCAGAAACAATAGTATCTCCAATTATAGCCCCTCTGGGATGTAAAATATATCTCTTCTCACCATCCCCATAGTGTATGAGACAAATGTATGCATTTCGATTAGGGTCGTATTCTATGGTTACGATTCTACCAGATATGTCTTTTTGATTCCGTCGAAAATCTATTTTACGGTATAGGCGCTTATGACCTCCCCCTCTATGCCTTGCGGTAATGATTCCTCTGGAATTACGACCTTTACCACAACGGTGCCGTCCATGGATCAAATTATTTCGTGGATTGGATTTCACTTGCCTGTCTACGGTTCCCTTGCGTGTGCTCGGGATAGGTGTTTTGTATAAATGTTTCGCCGTATTATTAAGTATTCTCCTTTAGTTTTTTTCTCTATCTAGAAGTGGAATAGAATAACCCGGTTGAAGGGTAATGATCATACGTCTGTAATGCATTGTATGGCCCAGAATAGGTCCTATTCTTCTACCTTTTCCAGGTAGTCGATGGCTATTCACAGCTACCACCTTAACACCAAAGAAGAGTTCGACCCAATGCTTTATTTCTGTCTTAGTGAATCCCGATTCGACATTAAAAGTATATTGATTCTTTCCCAATAAACGAAGACTTTTTTCTGTAAATACTGCGTATTTGATTCCATCCATAAATCGACTTTCCCTCCTATGCTCTGAGTTCCAGTATCGATAAGAATTCGAGTTCTTATTGTTCTTATGTTATGGTATGAATATACCATACCAATTCGTTATGTATGGATGATGGATGAGATTCCATGGATAGAGAGCCAGTTCCAATAGACTTATGGAATGTTCCCGTTCGTGTGCATCCAGCAGGAATTGAACCCGCAAATTTACCAATTATGAGTTGGGCGCTTTAACCATTCAGCCATGGATGCTTAACAGGGATCATCGTACATCGTAAATAACCAATTTTCATATAGAAAGACATATCATAGAAAAATGAAATCGAAAATATTCCGAGATGGCAAATATTCGGAGATGACTATGAAAACACCTCTCTGGATCCTCGAATTGAAAGAGAGATTGAGAGGGATCAAGAATCCTAATTCTCGCTATTTGGAATGGATCCAATTCTATTGAGTCTGACTCATAGTGATCATTTCTCTTTAGCAAAGAATGACCTTGGTTATCAAAGGATTGAACAACCGGGATCCATTTACTTATGATACCTAGTTGGCATTGATAACAAGGATCTAATGAATTATGAGTTTAATAGATCCTCTTTAGCAGAAAGACGTATATTCCTTGCTCATTATCAGACAATCACTTATTCCCAAACCTCGTGTGGGACTAATCGTTTTCATTTACCATCTCATGGAAAACCCTTTTCGTTCCGCTTAGCCCTATCGGGTATTTTAGTGATAGGTTCTGTAGGAACTGGACGATCCTATTTGGTCAAATACCTAACGAAAAATTACGATTTTCCTTTCATTAAGGTACGAGGGCTTCTTATTCCACAAGAACGAAAGCACCTTTTCATTCTTTCATATACTAGGGGTTTTTACTTGGAAAAGACAATGTTCCATACTAAAGGATTCGGGTCCATAACCACGAGTTCCAGTGCACTAGATCTTGTAGCACTTAGCAACGAAGCCCTATCCATTAGTATTCCACATAAGAAATCCATTCTAGAAAAAAATACAATTAGATTAGCTCTTCATAGACAAACTTGGGGTTTGCGAGCCAAGGTAAGATCGGCTCGGGATCATGGGACCCTTTTCTATCAGATAGGAGGGGCTCTTGTACAAAATAGACTTACTAAGTAATAACCCCATAGAATCTATCTATATAAAGATAAAGAGGCAATCGTGTCAGGAAGCGGGTTTTTCTTTGGCCAAAAGGTACTTCGAACTTGGAACGAGCATGAAGAGATTAACGAGACTTCTTTCTCTTTTGAGTTTTTCTGGCGGACCTGCCGCGCAAGATCTTTGGTCTTCCCCTGGAACCGATGAAAAAAAGTGGATCGCTTCTTATGTACTCGCTCAGAATGATTCTTCTCTATCTATAGTTCATGGCCTATTAGAAGTAGAAGGTGCTCTGGTGCAATCCTTACCGACAGAAAAAGATTGCAGTCAGGTTGATAATAGTCGAGTGACATTACTTCGTCGGTCCGAACTAAGGAATCTGTTAGAAATGTTTTGAAATGGATATTGTTCTCTCTTTGATCAGGGATTGCTATATGAAAAGAAGTGGAGTTTGAAAAAGGGAACGGAATGCTCAAACCGGAACTGCTAGAGGAACGAATTTTCAATAGCATAACTTGGGCTCCTAGAATATGGCGCCCTTGGGACAATCTATTTGATTGCAGGGTTTTGTTCCGAAGCAAAGATATCCGCGGAGGCCGGTTCGTTCGTCCTATTCTGATATTCAGGACCAAGAGGTACTGGATTCTCTTTCGGATAGGCCCTGAAAGGAGAAGAAAGGCTGAAATGCCAACGGACCTCTGTCTATTCTCTAATTCACCCGATCCGATAGTACCCGTTTTTGGAACGTCCAGTGCCAAAGTCACTGAATGGGTAAGTCACCAATCCAATCCCTTTGACAAATCGGATGTCATATTAGATATCATATTCTATATATATAGAAATATCATAGATAGAATAGACATATAGAATTTTTGGTCGGCAAATTCGAAGGAATCATTGAGTGAAAAAGGAGCAAAGAATGACAAAAGACGAGACTCTACTAGTCTTCACTCTTGTGGTTTCCTCTTCCTCGGTTTCTGTTTTCTTATTCGGGATCTTGCTTTTCATGGTTCTCATCTCTGCAACTCGCGATTTTCGCGAGAGAACCAAATCCAAGTTGGTGAAGATCATGATTTGGGCTGGCACGGGGATCGTTTGATCGATTTCCTTGATTTGATCGCTACTTAATGGGCGTGCGCTCAAAGGATACAAACAGGGATTCGCAAACAAAAAGGGGAATTCGTAGTCACTTTTTCCTGTCGCGTAAAAAAAAAGTCTTTACGCGAGAGCAATAGAGGTTGGGATACATCTATCTCTTCTGAGCAACCTCTTTTGGATTCTTAAGACCACCCTTGCAGTAGGATACCATCTGCTTTGGGTTCTTTATTATCTCCTTCGAGGGATTTTTAGGATCGTTCAGGCTATATATATTTAGTCTATTTTGGCTTTTACTGTCTACTTTTCTCAGGGAGATGGTTAAGGACCTCAGAAGATAGAGGAGAGCG
>NW_027333109.1:37500-49155 GCF_002575655.3 Aegilops tauschii subsp. strangulata
ATCTATTATCCACCTCTGTATCTATTCTTTCTTAGCTAAACAGGTGGAAGATCTATCCAATTTGGTTATATTATATCATGGACTCGAAAAACGGATCTGAATTTGACTGAAATGCACGATCTTCACAGGTATCACTTTTCACGATACCTAAAAGGTGGAATAGCGATTTTCGAACCATTTCCTATAAGAGAATGGTTTCCATTACTTTGAGAAATGGATTCTTATATCAAACTATAGCTATTGCATTAAAGAAGAAAAGAAACTAATAGAAGTCGAAGACGCGGAATGATAGTGAATAGAGAGAAAGATTCTTCTGATTTTCTTGTTTCTATCTACTAGACGCCGTAGAGAATTGAGAATTTTCATGTCTTTCAATTCTCGTACTCGTAATTGGAAAGTTATGGAAGGAGACCCATCATTTTGCAATGAAAACAACATATAAAACTCTGGACAATTTCGAAATCAGGCCAAGCGTCTTAATACATATGCAAAAAAATGCATTATTGGCCCACCATTGATTAGAAGATTTAGCTTGTATGAATCGCTATTGGTTTGATACGAATAATGACAATCGTTTCAGTATGTTAAGGATACAGATGTATCCACAATTCATTTAGAGTTACTTAATAGTCTATTTCTTATACCATATCTCTATCCCGTGAAATTCTCGAGCCAAAAGATGGATGCATATGCTGTGTTTCATTTTGCTAAATGATATCAATTAAATGGTGTATCAATTCCATAAATTGCATATAGCAATAAATAAATCAGCAAAATTCTTTCTAATATTTTAGATAGAAGAAATGTTTCTTCTATCTAAAATATTAGAAAGAATGTACCCTTCTATCCAAATCCAATTTGCATCGATAAAATAAATCCAAATTCCAGTAGTAGATGAATAATTGCAAATTTGTGTGTGTACGAGATTAGAATAACTTCAAAATAACTGACATAATTTTGTATTTTTCCTGATCAGAAAAATACATGAAAAAGAAAGGAGGTAGAAAAATTTTTGGATTTATGGTTAAAGAAGAAAAAGAAGAAAACAGGGGTTCTGTTGAATTTCAAGTATTCAGTTTCACCAATAAGATACGGAGACTTGCTTCACATTTGGAATTACACAAAAAAGATTTTTCATCGGAAAGAGGTCTACGAAGACTTTTGGGAAAACGTCGACGTTTGCTGGCTTATTTGGCAAAGAAAAATAGAGTACGTTATAAGAAATTAATCGGTCAGTTGAATATTCGGGAGCAGTAATTTAATCGTTCAAATTTTTTTCTTGTTTTATTATTTTTTAGTAGTCTTATAGTAGTCTTAGATTTTTCATTTTGATGAGCCTCGCTTTGAGGAATTCATGGAATAATCCATTTTCATGGAATAATGAATTAAGGAAGAAAGGATATGAGTCTACCGCTTACAAGAAAAGATCTCATGATAGTCAATATGGGCCCTCAACACCCATCAATGCATGGTGTTCTTCGACTGATCGTTACTCTCGATGGTGAGGATGTTATTGATTGTGAACCCATATTAGGCTATTTACACAGAGGAATGGAAAAAATCGCGGAAAACCGAACTATTATACAATACTTACCTTATGTAACAAGGTGGGATTATTTAGCTACTATGTTTACAGAAGCAATAACAGTAAATGCACCAGAATTCTTGGAGAATATTCAAATACCACAAAGAGCCAGCTATATTAGGGTAATTATGTTAGAATTAAGCCGGATAGCTTCTCACTTGCTATGGCTTGGACCTTTTATGGCGGATCTCGGCGCACAGACTCCTTTTTTCTATATTTTTAGAGAGAGAGAATTAATATATGATCTATTTGAAGCTGCTACAGGTATGCGAATGATGCACAATTACTTTCGCATCGGAGGAGTAGCCGCCGATCTACCTTATGGATGGATCGATAAATGTTTAGATTTCTGTGATTATTTTTTACGCGGAGTTGTTGAATATCAACAACTTATTACACAGAATCCAATTTTTTTAGAGCGAGTTGAAGGAGTAGGTTTTATTAGCGGAGAAGAAGCAGTAAATTGGGGCTTATCGGGACCGATGTTACGAGCTTCTGGAATACAATGGGATCTTCGTAAAGTAGATCCTTATGAGTCTTACAACCAATTTGATTGGAAAGTCCAATGGCAAAAAGAAGGGGATTCGTTAGCTCGCTATTTAGTACGAATTGGTGAAATGAGGGAATCCATCAAAATAATTCAACAAGCTGTAGAAAAAATTCCTGGAGGACCTTATGAGAATTTAGAAGTCCGACGCTTTAAGAAAGAAAAGAATTCTGAATGGAATGATTTTGAGTATAAATTTCTTGGTAAAAAACCTTCGCCCAATTTTGAATTGTCAAGACAAGAGCTTTATGTAAGAGTAGAAGCCCCAAAAGGTGAATTAGGGATTTATCTAGTAGGAGATGATAGCCTTTTCCCCTGGAGATGGAAAATCCGTCCACCCGGGTTTATTAATTTGCAAATTCTTCCTCAGCTAGTTAAAAAAATGAAATTGGCTGATATCATGACGATATTAGGTAGTATAGATATCATTATGGGGGAAGTTGATCGTTGAAATGATAATAGATAGGGTAGAGGTAGAAACTATCAATTCTTTTTCGAAATTGGAATTATTAAAAGAAGTCTATGGACTGATATCGATTCTACCCATTTTGACCCTCCTTTTGGGAATAACAATAGAGGTACTCGTAATTGTGTGGTTAGAAAGAGAAATATCTGCGTCGATACAACAACGTATTGGTCCTGAATATGCTGGCCCCCTGGGCCTGCTTCAAGCTATAGCAGATGGGACTAAGCTACTTTTAAAAGAAGATATTCTGCCATCCCGAGGAGATATTTCTTTATTTAGCATTGGACCCTCTATAGCAGTCATATCAGTTTTATTAAGTTTTTTAGTTATCCCTTTGGGATATCATTTTGTTTTAGCCGATCTTAGTATTGGTGTTTTTTTATGGATTGCCATTTCAAGTATAGCTCCTATTGGTCTTCTTATGGCAGGATATAGCTCAAATAATAAATATTCTTTTTCAGGCGGTCTACGAGCTGCTGCTCAATCCATTAGTTATGAAATACCATTAACTTTTTGTGTGCTAGCAATATCTCTACGTGTGATTCGTTAAAATAGATCTTTTTCCTATAAAATCCATTAACTATTTATATTCCTTTTCTTATTTAGTATTTGGGTTGGTAAGTTAAACTAGATAGCTATATGAGTGAAACAAAACAGCTTAAAAATTTGTAGTAAAAAGAAAAAATCTCATTTCCTACGTACAAGAAAAAAGTGGAAGTAAACATAAGCAGTGTAAACTCTTTATCCCAAGGTTGATATTTTTTAATTAGTCATCATATCTTGAAGCGGCCAAGAATAAAGGATTCACGATATGGAATTCCATTACTAGAATACTCCTAGTTATTACTATAACTTAATAATCCATAAGAAGAATCCACCAAAAGTTAGTGAAGGGTTAGGAACACTAAAGTACATAAAGGATTAGTAATGGAAAATCTAAAACATTAGAGATTTTTGCCCATAAAAGGAATCATAATAAGGACTTGCAATTTGTAGAAATTATCAAGTAGTACTTTCTTCGGATTCCGATCCAGAGTATGTTCCCATTCACTTGTTAAGGAAATGGCTATCAAGAACGAATTAACCCTTTATCCATTTTTTCTTTTTGAATACCCCCTCCCTGGGGAAAGAAGAATAGTAAAAAAGATATGGAGTGCACTAGAAAAAATTTTCATTATTTCCTTCCTCTATCCATATTCATGCAGAATTGCTCATGAACTAATACCCAACTCTTTCCATTTATTAATTGAATTCCTATAACAAGTAACAAGTGTTTTATTCCAAGATTAAGTTATTACTGAACAAAGAAAAATTTTCATTATATTATAAAGGATGAGATCAATTCGGAAGCGCTTTTTCTTATTCTAGCAGACGGAATTCCTTTGGTCTAATTTAGGACTTTCAAATCTATTTATTTTATTTTATCTAATTCTATCTACGCCCCAGGGGCTAGGAACAAAACAGTCCTTTCTTTTTTCTGATCATAGAGAAGCCGTATGAAGCTAAGGTTTCATGTACGGTTTTGAAATAGCGGTGGGAACTGTGATGTTATCATCGACTATGATTATCTAACAGTTCAAGTACAGTTGATATAGTTGAAGCACAGTCAAAATACGGTTTTTTTGGATGGAATATTTGGCGTCAGCCTATAGGTTTTCTGGTTTTTTTAATTTCTTCTTTGGCAGAATGTGAAAGATTACCCTTTGATTTACCAGAAGCGGAGGAAGAATTAGTAGCAGGTTACCAAACTGAATATTCCGGTATCAAATATGGTTTATTTTATCTTGTTTCTTACCTAAATTTATTAGTTTCTTCTTTATTTGTAACAGTTCTCTACTTGGGCGGGTGGAATTTCTCTATTCCCTATATATCCTTTTTTGATTTTTTCCAAATGAATAAAGCAGTTGGAATTTTGGAAATGACAATGGGTATATTTATTACATTAACTAAAGCTTATTTATTTCTCTTCATTTCTATCACAATAAGATGGACTTTACCGAGGATGAGAATGGATCAGTTATTAAATCTTGGATGGAAATTTCTTTTACCTATTTCCCTGGGCAATCTCTTATTAACAACCTCTTCTCAACTTGTTTCACTATAAATAAGATAATACAATAATAGTAAGAATATTTTCAACACAAAAGCTCTCTCAAACAAGAGAAAGAAACATATCTTTTTCATAGATATTTAGAATGAATATGTTCCCTATGGTAACTGGGTTCATGAGTTATGGTCAACAAACAATACGTGCTACAAGGTACATAGGTCAAAGTTTCATAACTACCTTATCCCACACAAATCGTTTACCTATAACGATTCACTACCCTTATGAAAAATCAATTACACCAGAGCGTTTCCGAGGGCGAATCCACTTTGAATTTGATAAATGTATTGCTTGTGAAGTATGTGTTCGCGTATGTCCGATAGATTTACCCGTTGTGGATTGGAGATTTGAAAAGGATATTAAAAGAAAACAATTGCTTAATTATAGTATTGATTTCGGAGTTTGTATATTTTGTGGCAATTGTGTTGAGTACTGTCCAACAAGCTGTTTATCAATGACTGAAGAATATGAACTTTCTACCTATGATCGTCATGAATTGAATTACAATCAAATTGCTTTAAGTCGGTTACCAATCTCCATAATGGGAGATTACACAATTCAAACAATTAGGAATTCGTCTGAAAGTAAAATAAACAAAGAAAAATCTTCGAATTCAAGAACGATTACTGATTACTAAACTTTGATTTTGTCTTTTTGTTATAAAAATCTAATAATTCTTTATTAAACTTTAAAATTAAACTATAAAGAAAAACTACTGCTTATTGGAAATTATTTCTTATTTTAAATCAGACTAGATTTTCGTGATATAATATAATTTATAACTATACAGTTTATACACAAAAAAATACCCAAATCCTTTTTTCCTTCCTTGAATCCTTTAGTTTTAGTCAGTTCATGAAAAATTTTATACTATTAATTTCTTTTTATCCATAATGGATTTACCTGGACCAATACATGAGATTCTTATGCTATTTGGGGGATTTGTTCTTCTACTAGGGGGTCTAGGAGTAGTATTACTTACCAACCCCCATTTATTCTGCCTTTTCGCTGGGATTAGTTCTTGTTTGTATATCCTTATTCTATTTTTTATTAAATTCCTACTTTGTAGCTGTCGCACAACTTCTTATTTATGTGGGAGCCATAAATGTCTTGATCATATTCGCTGTAATGTTCGTAAATGGCTCAGAATGGTCTAAAGATAAGAATTATTGGACTATTGGAGATGGGTTCACTTCACTCGTTTGTATAACTATTGTTTTTTCGCTAATGACTACTATCCCAGATACGTCGTGGTATGGAATTCTTTGGACTACAAGATCAAACCAAATAGTAGAACAGGGTCTCATAAATAATGTTCAACAAATTGGAATTCATTTAGCAACCGATTTTTATCTTCCGTTTGAACTCATTTCCATAATTCTTCTAGTTTCTTTAATAGGTGCAATTACTATGGCTCGGCAATAAGAAAACTTAGAAAAAGTACAAATTATAAGAATTGCAAATCTAAAATAAATAACTAAAGAATCACAATTTTGATTTAGTAAAATCCATCTACTGCCAACAAATACCTCCTTTATTTTCTCTTTTGTTGTGTAATTGTTCTATTGTAATTAATTGAATCGGTTCAATTCTTGCCCTCATATTGAAATGAATCGAGATTGATAAGGAGTTAGTTAATGATGTTTGAGCATGTACTTTTTTTGAGTGTCTATTTATTTTCGATTGGTATCTATGGATTGATCACAAGCCGAAACATGGTTAGAGCTCTAATATGTCTTGAACTTATACTGAATTCAATTAATCTAAATCTCGTAACATTTTCTGATCTATTTGATAGTCGCCAATTAAAAGGAGATATTTTCGCAATTTTTGTTATAGCCCTTGCGGCTGCTGAAGCCGCTATTGGACTATCCATTCTTTCTTCCATCCATCGTAATAGGAAATCCACTCGTATCAATCAATCTAATTTATTGAATAATTAGAATTTTGAATAATTAGACATAGAATCCTCTAAACAAAGGCGCACATATTAAAATAAATAGAAATCAATACTATTTTCTTAGTATTATTTGAGAATATCCATTTTTTTTAGTAGATTATTGCTTTTTTTAGTAGATTATTGCATAGTATTCTTTTTCACTTAAATGAATTTTTGTATTTGTAATTCATTGATATTGCAATTTGAATATTGCAATAATTTATATTGAAAAGACGATAGCCAATTTATTGGCTAATTCGAATTCGTCTGTACAATTCGTAAAATTCTTTCTTATTTCTTATTGTTGAAATCCAAAATTAAAGTCTCTTGGCTCTCTTCACGCTTTCTCACAAACAGATTAAAAAATAGATTTTTATTTTTGAAGTTTGGATAAACCATTGCTTCGTCTGGTGTCTACAATACATATGACTCATTATAGTACTAATTTCATTTTTACCAGATCGAAAAATTTTATGTTGAAAAGAAAAATTTATAGATCCAATGTCACATTCCGTAAAAATTTACGATACATGTATAGGATGCACTCAATGTGTACGAGCTTGTCCAACAGATGTATTAGAAATGATACCCTGGGATGGATGTAAAGCCAAGCAAATTGCTTCCGCGCCGAGAACCGAAGATTGTGTGGGTTGTAAGAGATGTGAATCTGCCTGCCCGACAGATTTTTTAAGTGTCCGCGTTTATTTAGGGCCTGAAACAACACGTAGCATGGCTCTATCTTATTGATACGTTACAAAAAACTTCACTCGAATCGTCTGATTCCTCTTTACCGAAGAAGCCTGTGCTCGAAATAATCGAGCACGGGCTTTTCTGGTCAAAACGTATCTTGTCTTTATCACTTTATCATGAGTTATTTTCCTTGGTTAACAATACTTGTTGTTTTGCCGATATTTGCAGGTTCATTAATTTTCTTTTTACCTCATAAGGGAAACAAAGTCGTTAGGTGGTATACTATATCTATTTGTTTATTAGAATTCCTTCTAATGACTTATGCGTTCTGTTATCATTTCCAACTGGAGGATCCCTTAATCCAATTAAAGGAGGATTATAAATGGATAGATGTCTTCGATTTCCACTGGAGATTGGGAATCGATGGACTTTCATTAGGATCTATTTTATTGACAGGATTTATCACTACTTTAGCTACTTTAGCAGCTTGGCCAATTACACGGAATTCGCGATTATTCTATTTCCTGATGCTCGCAATGTATAGTGGTCAAATAGGATTATTTTCTTCGCGAGACCTTTTACTTTTTTTTATCATGTGGGAGTTAGAATTAATTCCTGTTTACTTACTTTTATCCATGTGGGGGGGGGAAGAGGCGTCTATATTCAGCTACAAAGTTTATTTTGTATACTGCAGGCGGTTCCATTTTTTTCTTAATCGGAGTTCTGGGTATGGGCTTATATGGTTCCAACGAACCAGGATTAGATTTGGAAAGATTAATTAATCAATCATACCCTGCAACCTTGGAAATACTTTTATATTTTGGCTTCCTTATTGCTTATGCTGTCAAATTGCCGATTATACCCCTACATACGTGGTTACCAGATACCCATGGGGAAGCACATTATAGTACATGTTATGCTTTTAGCGGGAATATTATTAAAGATGGGAGCATATGGATTGATTCGGATCAACATGGAATTGTTACCTCATGCTCATTATCTATTTTCGCCCTGGTTAGTAATAATAGGAGCGATCCAAATAATCTATGCAGCTTCAACTTCTCTTGGTCAACGAAATTTCAAAAAAAGAATAGCTTATTCCTCTGTATCTCACATGGGTTTCATAATTATAGGAATTGGTTCCATAACCAACATTGGACTCAATGGAGCTATTTTACAAATATTATCCCATGGATTTATTGGTGCTACACTTTTTTTCTTGGCAGGAACCGCTTCTGATAGAATGCGTCTTGTTTATCTCGAAGAACTGGGGGGAATATCCATCCCAATGCCTAAAATTTTTACCATGTTTAGTAGCTTTTCAATGGCTTCTCTTGCCTTACCAGGAATGAGTGGTTTTGTCGCAGAATTAGTAGTATTTTTTGGACTAATTACTAGTCCAAAATTTCTGTTAATGCCAAAAACACTAATTACTTTTGTAATGGCAATTGGAATGATATTAACTCCTATTTATTTATTATCTATGTTACGCCAGATGTTCTATGGATACAAGCTATTTAATGTTCCAAACGCAAATTTTGTGGATTCTGGACCACGAGAACTCTTTATTTTAATCTGTATCTTTTTACCAGTAATAGGAATTGGTATTTATCCAGATTTTGTTCTCTTCCCTATCCGTTGACAGGGTAGAGGCTCTCTTATCCAATTATTATCCTAAATAGGTTTGCTTTTTTTTACTCGTCTGCTCTATTAATGCAGAAATAAGTAAAAAAGTATAATTAGATCTATCTCGAATTTTTGAGAACCCTTTGAGAAGGCGTTCAAGGGGTTCTCAAATAAAACATAAAAGTAAAAACCTTCATTTCATGAAGGTTTTATTTTATGTAATCATTTAGGTGTTAATGTAAACGAACCATAACTATGTAAGCCTATTCCTAATAGATTTATACCAAAATAACAAATCCAAATTATAAGAAATCCTATCGAAGCTATAAGTGCAGAATTCGTACCCTTCCAATTTGTATTTGTTCTACTATGTAAATAAATTGCGAATATGGTCCAAGTAATAAATGCCCAAGTTTCCTTAGGATCCCAATTCCAATAGGATCCCCAGGCCTCATTAGCCCATACTGCTCCACAAAGAATACCTACGGTTAAAAGGGTAAATCCTAGGCTAATGACACGATAACTCCAAGAATCCAAACGCTCCGTTAATTGATATTTGTAATAATTTGGAAATGAAGGGACAGAGGTTCTTTTTAAAGCACTTCTTTTTGCATAAAAATATTTAATATCACTAAAGAAAAATGTTTTATTTTAAAACATTTTTTTTCTTTTTAGAAAAGAAATGGAAATTATTTCGAAATCTAATGATTAGAATAGCGGCAGATAATAAGGATCCGCACAAAAGAGTTGCATAGCTTAATAACATCATACTGACATGCATCATTAACCACTGAGATTGTAGAGCAGGTACTAGTATCGTGGATTGATGCATTTCAGTTAAAAGACCCGATGTGGCAAAGCCTTGCGTTAAAATAGTACTTGGCGTAGTTATTGTGCTTAAATCATTTTTAGAGTTCTGTATTTTAGGAATGGTATGAAGAATATACAGGGCCCATGAAAGGAAGATCAATGACTCATATAAATTACTTAATGGAAAATGTCCCGAGGAAGCCCAACGAGAAACTAAGAATCCTGTTATAGAGAAAAAAGTAACTATCATTCCTTTTTCTGACGAATCACGTAATCCTCCAAGTTCACGAACTAATAAGGTTATAAAATGAATCGTAATCACAATTGAAATCGTTGAGAAAGAGATATGAGTTAGTATATGTTCTAAAGTTGCAAATAGCATAAGGGGAAGGTCCCATTACAAAATTGTAAATTTCGAATTGATTTCTAATCTATTGTATTCTTTTTCAAGAATGCCGCCACTCGGATTCGAACCGAGATGCTTGAGCACTGCTTCCTAAGAGCAGCGTGTCTACCAATTTCACCATGGCGGCTAACTTCAAATAATAGGTAACTTAAAAGAATAATAGCTATTATCTTGGGAATCGTCGATATTGGGAAAGTCCAATAAAATTTAGGAACATTAGAGTTTTCATTAAAATAGACTTCGTTTGGTAGTATCGTTTCCATTTTTTTTTTACAATAAACTCTTGCTTTGCCCAATAGAAACACAAACACTGCTTGAAAGAGTTGGAATTTCTTTTTTCTAACTTGCAATTGTAGAACTAATTTTTTCTAATTAATTTCTCGTTTACATTTTGAAAATTCTTTCAATACAATGAAAAAAATCCAAAAGGGTTTCTATTTAATGATGAAATTAAAATGGATAAATGGAAAAGGCTTTTTGGATTTTTTAAAAATTTCTAGAATGAAAGTCTTTATGCTCTTATTAATAAGATTTACTAACCTTATGATTTTGGAGAAGATAGGTGGAAGTTGTAAGTCCTATTGTAAGAATACTCCACTTTTCATAATTTTCATAATAGAATATGAGGATTCTATTATGAAAATTATGAAAAGTTCATTGATAGGAAAAGAATACTTAGCACACAGTATACCAAACAAAACTTTTTTTTCTTGTATATATAAGATAAGAGGGGTTTTTTGTTCTAAGAATATTGTACCGAGTAATTCGACACATAAAAGTACATTCAAAGAAGAATCAAAATTATTAAATAATTGGAATTCTTTTTTGATAAGGTCAATTCATATTATTCCAAAATCTTATTATTTGTTTGTTGCCCCAGAAAAACCCTTTGGTTTTGGATGCTCATTACCGCTCGAAAATGATCTTGATTTTACTAAAGAATAAGATTGTACTATGGAAAAATAAGTCTTTTTCTTCCAAATATTTTTACGAATACGCTTTTTTGACATTGAAGTACGTTTTTTTGGAACTGCCATTCAAAAAGGAAATTACTTTTTTCTAGTTGTATGTGAAAGACATCTATTGCTGCAAATCAATCCTTCTTTCTTCTTTTTATTAGTATTTATACTTAGATACTGAAAGATACTTAAATTTTGAATTATTTTTTACTTCATTTTGTCTAATGCGGATAAGACAACAAGAATTTTTTAACATTTTTTCTTTATATATTTTATACTTGTTTTTTAATAATATAGAATATATAGAAAGGTTTCTCATTTAAATCTATTTATATCTATTTATATATCAAGTATACTCCATATATAGATATATGGTATGGAAGCCTATCCCCCATATAAGATAAGACGGGGGGGATAAAAAGAAGGGAAAATGAAAATAGTTAATTAAGTTCAGAATGGTATTCATAAAGGAAAGGAATTCCAATCAAAACAAAAAATACTGAGTCTCTTAAACAAGACA
>NW_027333111.1:0-27500 GCF_002575655.3 Aegilops tauschii subsp. strangulata
GGAGTACTAGTTGCTGAAGGCGATTTCAGAATCAAAAAAAGTAAAGTCAAAATTATTTAGCTTATTCTCTCAATTTCAATCGACCGCTGCTGGATTTAGTATATCTAATATGAATTGGCGATCAGAACACATATGGGTAGAACTTCTAAAAGGTTCTCGAAAAAGGGGTAATTTTTTCTGGGCCTGTATTCTTTTTCTAGGTTCACTAGGATTCTTATCGGTTGGGATTTCCAGTTATCTTGGTAAGAATATTATATCTATACTTCCATCTCAAGAAATTCTTTTTTTTCCGCAGGGGGTCGTGATGTCTTTCTACGGAATCGCAGGCCTATTCATTAGCTCCTACTTGTGGTGTACTATTTTGTGGAATGTAGGTAGTGGTTATGACCGATTCGATAGAAAAGAGGGAATAGTGTGCATTTTTCGTTGGGGATTCCCTGGAATAAAACGTCGCGTCTTCCTTCGATTCCTTATGCGGGATATCCAATCAATTAGAATTCAGGTTAAAGAGGGTCTTTATCCTCGTCGTATTCTTTATATGGAAATCCGGGCCAGGGGATCATTCCCTTGACTCGTACTGATGATCAATTTTTTACTCCACGAGAAATTGAACAAAAAGCTGCCGAATTGGCCTATTTCTTGCGCGTACCAATTGAAGTATTTTGAGGTATCTTTTTGAACTGAGTTGAATGAAGAAAAGAAGAATTGGAAGAAGAAAAGTTTTCTCAACACGGGGAGGAAGTCCCTTCTAAATTGGATTTGTTATTGTAAGGGGATTTTTAAGTATTTATCTAAAGGAAGGAACAAACGAGGATAAGAGAAATTTGCTTTTAATTTTTTTTTATCCAAGTGAGATATATCGCATACTATTCTTCTTTTTTCATCCGAAAGGGCTTTTTTTTTATTCTATTTCACTATTTCATTCCATCTAGATCTAAGAAAGAACCAATGCACTGAAATTCCACTACTAACTAATATACAAAAAAGAAGAATAGATACAGGGTATCAAACCTATATAGTTTTTGCTTCAAAGAAATAGAAATATCATGAAATAGAAATATCATCATATAGAGTCAGGGAATGGAATAGAGTCAGCGAATGAAGCATATTCATTAACAACTCCATTTACGGATCAAAAATGAAAAAAAAGAAAGCATTGCCTTCTTTACTATATCTTGTATTTATCGTACTTTTGCCTTGGGGGGTCTCTTCCTCATTTAACAAATGTCTGGAACTTTGGATTAAGAATTGGTGGAATACCAGGCAATCCGAAACTCTCTTAACTGATATTCAAGAGAAAAGGATTCTAGAAAGATTCATAGAATTAGAAGAACTTTCTCTCTTGGACGAGATGATAAAAGGGAAACTAAAGACACATGTACAAAAACCTCCTACAGGAATACACAAGGAAATAATACAATGGGTCAAAATAAATAATGAGGATCATCTCCATACCATTTTGCATTTCTCGACAAATATAATCTGTTTGGCTATTCTAAGTGGTTCTTTTTTTCTGGGTAAAGAGGAACTTGTCATTTTGAATTCTTGGGTTCAGGAATTCTTCTATAATTTAAATGACTCAATAAAAGCTTTTTTTATTCTTTTAGTTACTGATTTTTTTGTTGGATTTCACTCCACCCGTGGTTGGGAACTAGTAATTCGTTGGGTCTACAACGATTTTGGATGGGCTCCTAACGAGCTTATTTTCACTATTTTTGTTTGTAGTTTTCCAGTAATTCTAGATACATGTTTGAAATTTTGGGTCTTTTTTTGTTTAAATCGTCTATCTCCTTCGCTTGTAGTCATTTATCATTCAATTAGTGAAGCATAAATTCATTTGATCTCCCGATATTAATATTAATCAAATTAGCAAGCATCTTTTTTTAGAAAGAAAGCCCTTTTCCATTTTAGCAAAATTCTTTCTATTTATACCTACTTTAAGGTATTCATCATTGCAGTACAACTGTTGCAGTAGAATGACAACAGATTCGTGTATAGGGAACTAGATTAGCTTAGCTACCTATCTAATTTATTGTAGAAATTCTGGGATCTGCGATTGGACATGGAAAATAGAAATACTTTTTCTTGGGTAAAGGAACAGATAACTCGATCGATTTCTGTAGCGATCATGATATACGTAATAACTCGGACATCTATTTCAAATGCATATCCCATTTTTGCGCAGCAGGGTTATGAAAACCCACGAGAAGCAACTGGACGAATTGTATGTGCCAATTGCCATTTAGCTAGCAAGCCCGTCGATATTGAAGTTCCCCAAGCTGTGCTTCCCGATACTGTATTTGAAGCAGTTCTTCGAATTCCTTATGATATGCAATTGAAACAAGTTCTTGCTAATGGAAAAAAGGGAGGGTTGAATGTAGGGTGCTGTTCTTATTTTGCCCGAGGGATTCGAATTAGCGCCGCCCGATCGTATTTCCCCTGAGTTAAAAGAAAAGATAGGAAATCTTGCTTTTCAGAGTTATCGTCCCGATAAAAAAAACATTCTTGTGATAGGCCCTGTTCCCGGTAAGAAATATAGTGAAATTGTCTTTCCCATTCTTTCCCCTGATCCTGCTACGAAGAAAGATGCTCATTTCTTAAAATATCCCATATATGTAGGGGGAAACCGAGGAAGAGGACAGATCTATCCTGATGGTAGCAAGAGTAACAATACAGTCTATAATGCTACGTCAACAGGTATAGTAAGAAAAATACTACGTAAAGAAAAGGGGGGGTATGAAATATCCATAGTTGATGCATCAGATGGACGCCAAGTGATTGATATTATACCTCCCGGACCAGAACTTCTTGTTTCAGAGGGGGAATCCATCAAGCTTGATCAACCATTAACAAGCAATCCTAATGTGGGAGGTTTTGGTCAGGGGGACGCAGAAATCGTGCTTCAGGATCCATTACGTGTCCAAGGCCTTTTGTTCTTCTTCGCATCCGTTATTTTGGCACAAGTTTTTTTGGTTCTCAAAAAGAAACAGTTTGAAAAGGTTCAATTGTACGAAATGAATTTCTAGGTCCCGGGATTTCTTACCATCAAGTTGGTAAAAAGCCTCGATTTATTGGCAATTGCTAGAATTATCTATGATCTATTTTGGAAATCCTTTTTTTGTTTAGACTGCTTTTTGTTTATGAGATGTCTGGAATTCCTTATTTATATCCCATGCAAAAGAAGAGAATCCAAGGCAAAGGCGAGAACAATAAAATTAAAATTTCTTCCTTTTCGGAGGGATTGCAGGTCTTCTTAATCGTCTATTCGGCACAAGAAAAAGGCTTTTTCTTGTGCCGATTCTTCTTGTATCAAAATAAGAATCCTTTTTCTTCCTAATTCGTCAAAGATTACTATTTCTTCTTTATTCGGGTCTGTCTCTTGGACCTCTTTTTCTTTTGCTTAGGTTTAGCCGAGGTAGTGGACAAACAGAGGGGAAGAAAATATGGCGGGGGAAAAATTTCTTGTGATTGTGAGCAAATTGCTTGGCTTGTTTAATTAAGTTCAACTTCAAATTTACAGAAATTTTGCAAAAAAAAAGTAAACTCTTCCATTGAAGGTTTTTTTTATTTTTAGGCTAGTTGAATAGTTTTGATTAAGGTTTTATTAGTTTATTACTCGAAACTAAATCAAGGATTTTCAGGATACTTCCTTCGTGGAATAAGATATTGGATCCTCGAGTGATCTCTTTTTCTTGTTGCTTCATAAGAGTGAATCGAATAGATTCAATTCGCGTTATAAGAGTAAAAATTCCGCGGGTCCTTTCCGCTCTAATCAGATAAAGGGGGGTAAGGACCCGCTAAGCTCCTACTTTTTCATGTTTACAATCTGGTCCCTCCGATTACTATAGAGATGAACCCAATCCAGAATATGAACCATAAAAGAAAACACCTACTAAACCAATCACAGCAATACCAGCTACAGTACCTATCAGCCAAAGAGGAATTCTTCCAGTAGTATCGGCCATTTCCCCTACTTTCCTCCACATTTTATCAATTGGTCATGCTAGAGACAAAAACAGTCATGGGTAGTTATAAGGATGGTATCCTTCCAAATGGGATAAGAGAATTCTTATTAGTCTCTTTCTTTCTCTCAATTGAAGAAGTAATTGGAAATAAAACAGCAAGTACAAAAATGAGTAATAAACCCCAGTATAGACTGGTACGATTCAATTCAACATTTTGTTCATTCGGGTTGATTGTGTCATAGTTCTATAGTTGGAATTTGTTTTATCGTTGGATGAACTGCATTGCTGATATTGATCCCAAGAAAAAAACAGTAGGTACAGCTAGTCCGTGAATAGCCAGCCATCGCACTGTAAAAATAGGATAGGTTCGATCTATGGTCATTGAGGGCCTCCTAAAAGGATCTACTAAATTCATCGAGTTGTTCTAAAGAATCAAAACGGTCGGTTATTAACGGAATTCCTTGTCGGCTTTCCGTGAAATACTCGTTTGGCCTAGGACTTCCAAACACGTCATAAGCTAAACCCGTACTGACAAATAACCAACCCGCAATGAATAGGGAAGGTATAGTAATGCTATGAATAACCCAGTATCGAATACTGGTAATAATATCAGCAAAAGAACGTTCTCCCGTGCTTCCAGACATGCTGAACTCCCAAAATTTTTGTACATTCAAAAAAGGAATTGATTCCGTAAAAGATGGGATCGACCAGTAAATAGAAAATTACTGATATTTCATCCTTGTGAGATTGTCAATTTTGTACCAAAGGTGTATTTTGAGTATACCGAATTAGTATAGCTATCCTTCCTATGGCACAGCAATCTGGTTTTGCCTGGTTCCGAAACATAATTACTTTTTTATTTTTTTTGTCTATAGGTAAGCTATATGTTATTCAAGGCATCAATAGAAAACCCCATTTTTGTAGGTTCTACTTACTTTTCATTGGCTTCGGAATATATAGAGTAATTCGGAATAGCAGCCAAAATCTTGGGAAAATCTAAGTTAATGATCAATAGGTTTGGATAAATAATTTAGGAAGGATATTCTCATACTGACACAATACAAGGACAAGTATATGTGAAATCTATCCTTTCATAATTCGTAATTCATCCTTGTATTGTTTGTTGGATTAGGTCTAACTTTCTTGACCAAACTGCGAGCGCGGAACTTTACGAGATGAAATAGGGAAAGACAGAAGATAGAATAGAACTTAAAAGGATAATTGAAGTGACTCGTCTTCGAATCTACTTTGGTTGGAGTTCGAAAAAGGAATAAAAATAAAGTAAATTCAGGAAGAGCTTTCTTTTTTTTTTTAACAGCCCCTTGGCAGGTCGTGGAATGCTTTTGTTCTCCTCTTATTCCATATGGAATACAATCAGTTAAAATAAGAAGGAATAGGGGAATATTCGATCGTTCACTCCAAAACGAGGGTCCTATTGAAAAAGAAATTATCCAAAATAGAAAGAAGTTTTTTTTTTCAAATTCAATTGTTTATTTATCTCTTATTCAAAAATTTCCCTGAAAATTGAATGAAAAAATGAAATTCAATGGGGTTAGATGATCTAGTTCTTAATATTATTACTTTACTCAATTGACAAATTCCACAACAAATCTCTTGATTCGGAATTAGGGACTCATGTATCATCTGATGAATCCACTTTCTTTTACACTTCTGTATCTTACTCTACCTTGTTTTTTAGTATTATCTAAAATAACTGATGAATTCTGAATTTTCCATAACTTAGGTAAATGCTTTACCAACATATGTAGTGTAGTAAAAAAAAATAAATGGAATTTAACTCTTTCATGCTTACTTTAACTAGTTATTTTGGTTTTCTACTGGCTGCTTTAACTATAACCCCAGCTCTATTTATTGGCTTGAACAAGATACGCCTTATTTGAATTGACTGAATAATTATAATTCAGAAAAGAAAAATCTTTCTTTGGGATTCCTGGCATTCTACGACTCTTTTCCAGACTAATTAGGAATTCTTTTCTTGGTCATTGAGATTCGTGGATAATTTAGAGTACTATTTAGGGATAGATCGTACCTCTTTTTTTATCCCCTCGAACAAATCGAAATGATTGAAGTTTTTCTATTTGGAATCGTCTTAGGCCTAATTCCTATTACTTTAGCGGGATTATTCGTGACTGCGTATTTGCAATACAGGCGTGGGGATCAGTTGGATCTTTGATTGAGTCATTTTTTTTGATTGACCTCCTCCAGACCAGAGAGGAGGTCAAATTGAAATTGGAGTTACAATTCAATTTTGTTAAGTTATTTTACTCTGCTTCGACATAAAATAGATGGAATCACGCTCTGTAGGATTTGAACCTACGACATCGGGTTTTGGAGACCCGCGTTCTACGAACTGAACTAAGAGCGCTTTCATTCATTCAAAAAGAAAATCTTTTTCTATTCCTAATGTATCTCACGTACGTATAGTCTCCACAAATTCAAGTTATACCCACTTTACTTTAATTGATCTCGTCGCTACTGCCTATAAAGAAGAAAGAAGTAATAGGTAGGGATGCAGGATTTGAACCTGTGACATTTTGTACCCAAAACAAACGCGCTACCAAGCTGCGCTACATCCCTTTTCCAAATTAAATTGTTGTACAATGCCATTGTACACAATTCCTGTCTTCTTTTCCACATCATAATTTTCTTCTTCTTTCTATTTTCTTCTTCTTTCTTTCTCTATCTATATATAGAACCCTCGTGTCATTTCTTCTTTTTGGTCTCATATAATTAAGGAATTATATACATATAAAATCCAATATAATTTCGCCTATAAAAGAAGGATTACTTTTCCTTGCTAATATATAGGAAGAAGGGGTCATCTTTTTCTTTTTTAGGGATAGGAAAATTTCGTCGATATGGTTCATTTTATATATAGCATAACAATCTTGGGCAAGAGTTTATGATCATATATGTATTCCAACAAGGAAGGAGGATTTTCAATGCGGGATATAAAAACATATCTCTCTGTAGCACCCGTGCTAAGTACTCTATGGTTTGGTGCTTTAGCAGGTTTATTGATAGAAATTAATCGTTTATTCCCAGATGCTTTGTCATTCCCTTTTTTTTAATTCTAGTTATTGCTATGGGAGGGATAGATTTCTTCGTGATATGACAAAATTTGATCCTTTTCAATCTTTTTTTAGTATCGGAAGGAAAAAGAAAGAAAAGATGGATTGGGTTGAACCTCAGAGTCATTAAAAATTTTGTAAACCCCATTTTGAAAATAGAAATTCAATTTAAAGGGGTACCCAAGCTAAATAAGGCCTCAGAAATCAGAGCATAGAAAAGGTGGGGCTGGCTAATTAAATGAAAGGATTTCGAACCAAAATCTTTGCTAATTCGACAAGGATTGTATTCTTTAATTATTTCTCTATTTTTTATTACTTAATTTAAGAATAAAAAAAAATTATTCTAATGAATTTTATTCTTCTTCTTCGGATTCAAAATAGAAGAATAAAAGAATAAGTAGAAGAATTAAGTTAAGTCAATCCAAAAAGAAAAGGAGGTTCATGGCCAAGGGAAAAGATGTTAGAATCAGAGTTATTTTGGAATGCATCAGTTGTGTTCGAAAAGGTGCCAATGAGGAATCGACGGGGATTTCTAGATATAGTACTCAAAAGAATCGCCACAATACACCCGGACAATTAGAATTCAAAAAATTTTGTCGTTATTGTCGCAAGCATACGACTCATCACGAAATAAAGAAATAGGAACATCGTGTGTTCGATCTTTCCAAACAACAGAAAGAGTAAGAACTTCATATTTAATATATAAAGAAAACATAGTATAGAATACAAAATACAAATCAACTCATCTGATTTCCGGTAGATATTATTTCATATGTATAGAGGGTATTCATATACTATAATATGAATCAAATAAGATATGGATCAAAGAAAAACTACTTCTTCTGGATCCTAAATTAATAAAATAAAGAAGTGAATTTCAAATTTTCAAATTTTAAATAAGGAATAAATCATGTATACATCTAAACAACCTTTTCTTAAATCTAAGCAACCCTTTAGTAAATCCAAGCAAACTTTTAATAAATCCAAGCAACCCTTTCGTAAATCCAAGCAAACTTTTCGTAAATTCAAGCAACCTTTTCGTAAATCTAAACAACCTTTTCGTAGGCGTCCCCGGATTGGCCCGGGAGATCGAATTGATTATAGAAACATGAGTTTAATTAATAGATTTATTAGTGAACAAGGAAAAATATTATCGAGACGAATAAATAGATTAACCTTGAAACAACAACGATTAATTACTCTTGCTATAAAACAGGCTCGTATTTTATCTTTCTTACCGTTTCGTAACTATGAGAACGAAAAGCAATTTCAAGCCCAGTCAATTTCAATAATTACAGGTTCTAGACCCAGAAAAAATAGACATATTCCTCAATTAACGCAAAAGTACAATTCCAATCGAAACTTAAGAAACAACAACCAAAATTTAAGAAACAACAACCGGAACTTAAGTTCCGATTGTTGATGTTTTATTCGAATTCGAAAGGGCCAGACCTATATATATTATAAAGAAAGTAATCCAGCTCGTTGATTCCTACCACTTAATCTTAATTTATTGTATCTTCCCGGAGAGGGAACTCCGGGAATTCATCTTTTATTATTCCAGTATATTACTTTATTTATACCTTTAATTGATGATCTTTATTTTATTGGAAATCGTGTAAAGATTATTTGGATTTGATACAGCTACTTGTGCAAGCATTTTACGATTAAGAATCAATTTCTTCTTGTACAGGTTGTGTATTAATTTACTATAACTATCGAATACTTTATATACCCGCGTTGCTGCGTTTATCCGAGTGATCCACAAACGACGAAAATCCCTCTTTTGCCTACCTCTATCTCGATGAGAGGAAACAAAAGCTCTTTTTACCTGTTGGGTAATCATTCGATTAAGTCTTAAATGAGCCCCTCTAAAGTTTGAGGCAAATGAACGCATTTTTGTTCGTCGTCTCCGGGCTATATATCCTCGCGGAACTCTGGTCATTGAATCAAATTAACCTTAATGAATAACTAATGATTTCTCTTCTTTTAGCCACCCTTTTTCTCATTAATAACAAAACTAATTATTCCGATATATAAAATATTAATTCCAATGGCTTTTGCTATAGTAACCTTCCCAACCACGATTTTTTATTCCACTCCGTTCAGTTATTTCTATACGAAATAACAAATTCATTCTAATAATACTAAAAAAAATAGTGGGTTCCATCGTTTCTATGGTTCCCTTTTAAACGGTGAGGCCCTCTCTATACACCGGAGCCCTTTCTTTCATCAAAAGGTATTGCGAACTTGTATAGTCCACATTCTTTGGCTCTACCTATCCATTATAGAGTAAATAGCTCTTTTCACAATAAGAGTTATCCATACAGTGACGGTATTTAATTATGAAAGTTGGCTAAGTAGCTGACCCTGTTAGTCCGTTCTTTTAAGATAAAGGAGCATAAGCCTTTTTCTTTTTATTACTATTTCCTCCGCTTAATGGATAACCATTTGCTACCAATGGGAGAATTGCTTCTTATTTCCAATTTAGATAATTGGATTTGCACCAAAGGAAACCATAAATTCCATATACCATAGAAATCTAGGATAGAGAAGCTATATCCTATTCATTGGTACTAATCATGGATACTTCAATTTTTTTTATATTTGTTTGAAGTCATGATCTGAACGAGTCGCACATACACCCTAGCACATGTTCCTCGACGCTGAGGGCATCCTTTAAGCGCGGCCGTTTTTCGAGCATTTCGTATTGGCTGTCTTGCGTTTCTAATAAGTTGTTTAACCGTCGGCATGTTGTATGTATATAGAAAAAAATGGATTGGTTTAGATCCATCTTAACCTGATGATTGCTCATCATGAAGTCTTTCTATTTTCTATTAAATCGAGGAAAACACGAATTTAGCTGTGAAATAACTTTACAAGAAATCCGGACACTACCAATCCTTAAACATTTCTGGAAACCACACTGGATCAGTATCGCAGTGCTTGTCAATCATTTCATCCCCTACAATATCGACAAGTCCATAAGCTTTGGCTTCGTCTGCTGACATAAAAACATCCCTTTCCATGTCTTCGGATACAACCCAAAAAGGCTTGCCTGTTCTTACTGCATAAACCCTTGTGATCATTTCGCGAACTTTGTGTAACTCTTCTACTTCTAGTAAAAATTCTGGTGTCCTTGCCCGATAATAAGCACTAGCAGGTTGGTGAAGCATAATCCTCGCGTGAGGGAATGCTATACGCTTGGTGGGTTCTCCTCCAAGCAGAATGAAGGACGCCATGGAGGCGGCTATTCCGAGGCATATTGTATATATATCTGGTGTCACCGTTTGCATCGTATCAAAAATAGCCATTCCTGAGATTAGCCACCCGCCTGGGGAGTTTATAAACAAAAAAATATCACTAATTCCATCTTCTATACTCAGATATACCATGAGACCTGTAATATGATTCGTGATCTCGCAACGAATCTCTTGACCTAAAAAAAGTGTCCTTTCTCGATACATAACATTGTATAAGTCAACCCAAGTCGCTTCTTCATCTCCAGGAATCCGGTAAGGTACTTTTGGAACACCAATGGGCATATTAGATTAATATTATTAAATTTAAGTAAGAAAACCACACTTTAATATGGAAACGTAAGAATGGAACAGAAAGAAAGAATCCGCAGTTTATTGTCTTAATTTTTATTCTTATTCTATATGAATACTATAGATTCTATTAATACGTAGATTGAAAGGTTATACATATAAGGAATGTAAGACAGATTGAATAAAGAAAAAGGAATGGGTGATTCGAATGCTAAACAAAGAGGGGTAGCGATCTATTCTTCGTTTTTTCCAAATTGGCCAAGTTACCCATTGCATATTGGCACTTATCGAGTATAGAATAGATCTGCTTCTCTTTCTTCTTATGAACAGAATTGGCTTCTTATTTTTAATGGAATGAAATAAATATTCGCGCTTTCTGACACAGAATCCCCTAGAAGGGTTAGGTACATAGGATATGGATAGTCTTTTTCAATGCGATAAAATAAAGCGACATCGTGTCTATTTTTCTTTGCTAAAGGGGTATTTCCATGGGTTTGCCTTGGTATCGTGTTCATACTGTCGTATTGAATGATCCGGGTCGATTGCTTGCGGTGCATATAATGCACACAGCTCTAGTTTCTGGTTGGGCTGGCTCAATGGCTTTATACGAATTAGCAGTTTTTGATCCCTCTGATCCTGTTCTGGATCCAATGTGGAGACAAGGTATGTTCGTAATTCCCTTCATGACTCGTTTAGGAATAACGGATTCGTGGGGTGGTTGGAGTATTTCAGGAGGAACTGTAACAAATCCGGGTATTTGGAGTTATGAAGGTGTGGCAGGTACGCATATTGTGTTTTCTGGCTTGTGTTTCTTGGCAGCGATCTGGCATTGGGTATATTGGGACCTAGAAATATTCTCTGATGAGCGGACGGGAAAACCCTCTTTGGATTTGCCCAAGATCTTTGGAATTCATTTATTTCTTGCAGGGGTGGCTTGCTTTGGCTTTGGGGCATTTCATGTAACGGGTTTGTATGGTCCTGGGATATGGGTATCCGATCCTTATGGACTAACTGGAAAAGTACAAGCTGTAAATCCAGCGTGGGGTGCAGAAGGTTTTGATCCTTTTGTTCCGGGGGGAATAGCTTCTCATCATATTGCTGCGGGTACATTGGGTATATTAGCGGGCTTATTCCATCTTAGTGTCCGTCCGCCTCAACGTCTATATAAAGGATTACGTATGGGCAATATTGAAACTGTACTTTCCAGTAGTATCGCTGCTGTTTTTTTTGCAGCTTTCGTAGTTGCTGGAACTATGTGGTATGGGTCAGCAACGACCCCAATCGAATTATTTGGGCCTACTCGTTATCAGTGGGATCAGGGATACTTTCAGCAAGAAATATATCGAAGAGTTAGCAATGGTTTAGCCGAAAATCTTAGTTTATCAGAAGCTTGGTCTAAAATTCCCGAAAAATTAGCCTTTTATGATTATATTGGTAATAATCCGGCAAAAGGGGGATTATTCAGAGCAGGCTCAATGGACAATGGGGATGGAATAGCTGTTGGATGGTTAGGACATCCCGTCTTTAGAGATAAAGAAGGACGTGAGCTTTTTGTACGCCGTATGCCTACTTTTTTTGAAACATTTCCGGTTGTTTTGGTAGATGAGGAGGGAATTGTTAGAGCAGACGTTCCTTTTAGAAGAGCAGAATCCAAATATAGTGTTGAACAAGTAGGTGTAACGGTGGAGTTCTATGGTGGCGAACTTAATGGAGTAAGTTATTCTGATCCTGCTACTGTAAAAAAATATGCGAGGCGTTCTCAATTAGGGGAAATTTTTGAATTAGACCGGGCTACTTTGAAATCTGATGGTGTTTTTCGCAGCAGTCCAAGGGGTTGGTTCACTTTTGGTCATGCTACCTTTGCTTTGCTCTTCTTTTTCGGACACATTTGGCATGGCGCTAGAACATTGTTCCGAGATGTTTTTGCTGGTATTGATCCAGATTTGGATGCTCAAGTGGAATTTGGAACATTCCAAAAAGTGGGAGATCCAACTACAAGGAAACAGGCAGTCTGATACACATTGTTATAGTATCTTTCACCTCTCTTTTTGATTTGACATGGGAAACATCTCCCATCCTTTCTTTGACTCTTTTTCTTTCTTTATATGGGAAATTCTCCCAAATGACAAATGAATAGGTGTGGAAGTTATAATTGTAAATAAACCAGGATCGAATCTATGGAAGCATTGGTTTATACGTTCCTTTTAGTTTCGACTTTAGGGATAATTTTTTTCGCTATCTTCTTCCGAGAACCACCTAAGGTTCCACCAACTCCAACTAAAAGAATAAAATAATTTCATTTAAGTAAGAAGTCCCCCTATCTGGGAGACTTCTTACTTAAATTAGTCTCCGTGTTCTTCGAATGGATCTCTTAATTGTTGAGAGGGTTGCCCAAACGCGGTATATAAGGCATACCCAGTAAAGCTTACAAGTAAACCAGATATGGAGATGGCGACTAAAGTTGCTGTTTCCATTTTTATAGAATTTCAAGATTACAATGGATCTACGAAAAGATCGTGTATTTACAACTACAACGGAATAGTATACAAAGTCAACACCAATGATTAAATAGAATTTATGGCTACACAAACCGTTGAAGATAGTTCTAAACCTAGGCCAAAACGAACTGGTGCAGGTAGTTTACTGAAACCCTTGAATTCGGAATATGGGAAAGTCGCCCCGGGTTGGGGGACTACTCCTTTTATGGGGATCGCAATGGCTTTATTCGCTATATTCCTATCTATCATTTTAGAAATTTATAATTCTTCCGTTTTACTGGACGGAATTTTAACCAATTAGGTTTCTACTAACTAAAACTAGGAAGTCAGAGTTTTTCCATCCAAAAAAGCCTTTCTAGTTTAAGATCTACATTTCTAGATATTATGGTAGTTCGACCGCGGAATTTTTTTGTTTCGGTATCTCTGGAATATGAGTGTGTGACTTGTTAGAATTGATCCTATTGATAATACATAGAAAGGGCCTGTTATCTCTATCAAGATGATTCTAATTCGTCAGATATTATTTATTCTAGTATCTGGAACACGAAATAGATAGAGTGGATCAAAAAAAAATGGAACTATGATTCATACTCACTATTAAGACCTCGCAACCAGACTGAAAAATTCAAGTAGTTCTTAAATAAAAATAAAAAAGAAATTTTCTTCCTTCCAATTTTGTTTGCCCAAAAGACACTTTTTTTCTCTCGATTTTGTCGAGTCATTACACTGATTCAATAAATGATTATCAAGCGGTTCTTATTCGAAGAACCCTTGCCTTTTGTTTAGCTTGAGACTAAATCATCGTGGCTCTAGTATGAATCTAAGGTTTTAATTGAACTGATTCATAGGATCTCAACAAGATAATTTCTATATTACGCATAAAAAAAACAAATCCTTTATAGGGAAGAGAAAAGTCAAGAAGCCTCTAATGACCAACATAAGGGAAAGGAAGAAAGAAAGACGCGCCAACTTGAGATTTTTTGGCATTATCATCACAAAGAAGATATTCCGGATTTTTCTTATTTGATATCTTCAAGGCAAATCGACCCAAATTCAGTGGCTGATGAAGTTTTGAACCTTTTTTCTAATATTCGTTGAAAATTTTTGTGTTTCTGCTTGAGCCGTACGAGATGAAATTTTCATATACGGCTCTTAGAGGGGGACTCGGGTTAGTTACCTATCTCAATAAAGTATATGATTGGTTTGAGGAACGTCTTGAGATTCAGGCAATTGCAGATGATATAACTAGTAAATATGTTCCTCCCCATGTCAACATATTTTATTGTTTAGGGGGAATTACACTTACTTGTTTTCTAGTACAAGTCGCTACCGGTTTTGCTATGACTTTTTACTACCGACCAACCGTTACAGAGGCTTTTTCCTCGGTTCAATACATAATGACCGAGGCCAACTTTGGTTGGTTAATCCGATCAGTTCATCGATGGTCAGCAAGTATGATGGTTTTAATGATGATCCTGCATGTATTTCGTGTGTATCTCACAGGGGGATTTAAAAAACCCCGTGAATTAACTTGGGTCACAGGTGTGGTTTTGGCTGTTTTGACTGCATCATTTGGTGTAACTGGTTATTCTTTGCCTTGGGATCAAATTGGCTATTGGGCAGTCAAAATTGTGACAGGTGTACCTGACGCCATTCCGGTAATAGGATCGCCTTTAGTGGAGTTATTACGCGGAAGTGCTAGTGTGGGCCAATCCACTTTGACTCGTTTTTATAGTTTACATACCTTTGTACTGGCCTCTGCTTACTGCCGTATTTATGTTAATGCACTTTCCAATGATACGTAAGCAAGGTATTTCGGGTCCTTTATAGGGAAGGCATATCATAGAGAATTATAATTATCATATATCATATCGGGTAGGTTTTGGTATTTCATTGCTACAAGCATGGGTTATTGTAAAATAACACATGTCATTTGGATACTTCTCTTCAACTCCAAAGTATTTTTATACAATACAAATAGTTGAAGTTAATTTTACGAAAGAAAAAAGGCGGATTATGGAGTGTGTGACTTGAATTATTGATTTGGCCATGCAGATAAAGAATTGGATCTGCCACATTAGAATTCACAACCAAAGGTGTCTCCGCATCCAATCAACATGTAAGTCCCCTACCTAGGAAGGATAGGCTGGTTCACTTGAGGAGAATATCTTCTATGATCATACCGCAACCATGTCATCCATGAACAGGCTCCGTAAGATCCCATAGAGTAGAAATGGAATAAGTCATGTGACATGATCCAGTTCTCTATTTATTACACTTACCTTTTTATATAGTATGGAAATGCATTCATTTTCTTTGCATCGATTGTGATCCGCAATACTATCGAGTAAAAGAAGGGGATCTAAGGAAGAATGTAGGCTAAACTTTTTGATTTTTTATTAGTAACAAGTAAATATTTTGTTTGTAGGTAAGAAACTTGCGATATTGAGGGGATAAATACCAACTAATCAAGAGACATGAGACAATCCACAAAGCAATTGATCATGATCAAATTTGTAAGCCCACTTGGATATTGAGCATTTACCCCATAAGAATAGGATTATTTTCAATGAGTAGTTGTAGGTGCAACTTCGGAAAAGAGAATCTGATAAAGCTTTTCTTGCCTAGAGTCATTGAGTCATTATAAACCTTAATTCTATTAAGGATCTTCCGCGGTCTTATTTCTTTCACTCTTGCTCGAGCCGGATGATGATAAATTCTCATGTCCGGTTCCTTTGGGGGATGGATCCTAAAGAGTTCACCTATCCCAATAACAAAGAAACCAGACTTAAATGATCCTGTATTAAGAGCTAAATTAGCTAAAGGGATGGGACATAATTATTACGGGGAACCCGCATGGCCCAACGATCTTTTATATATTTTTCCAGTAGTAATTCTAGGTACTATTGCATGTAATGTAGGTTTAGCGGTTCTCGAGCCATCAATGATTGGTGAACCGGCAGATCCGTTTGCAACTCCTCTGGAAATATTACCCGAGTGGTACTTCTTTCCCGTGTTTCAAATACTCCGTACGGTACCCAATAAGTTATTGGGCGTTCTTTTAATGGTTTCTGTGCCAACAGGCTTATTGACAGTACCTTTTCTAGAGAATGTCAATAAATTCCAAAATCCATTTCGCCGCCCAGTAGCTACGACCGTTTTTTTAATCGGTACTGTAGTAGCTCTTTGGTTAGGTATTGGAGCAACATTACCCATTGATAAATCATTAACTTTAGGTCTTTTTTAGATATTTTTTGATTCATTCAACCGTGAAGTACCATAGGTATCTAGGAAATAGTTACTTCCAAGTGAATCTTCCCTAGATACCTAAAATCCATTTTATTATGATCCATTTCGCGAAAATATAGATTGTACCAAAGATGCTAAATTGTTTTCTTTTTATTCTAACTCGAAAAAGAAGAAGAAAAAAAATTGCAATGGATTTAAAACGAGAGTTTATTCTTAAGTAAATCAATTGGGAGATGCTTCTCTAGAGTGTCCCATATATGTTTTCTATCTTCCATACGAAAACTGTCAATTCTCAGAAGATCTTCTTCAGTCTTACTCAAAAGGTCCAATAGTGTATGTATATTGGCCCTTTTTAGACAATTATACGTTCTAGAAGTCAATTCTATTGATCAATAAAAATAGAATTCAATGGAATTCCTTTTTTGTTTTTCTTTAGATTAGTTAATCTTTTTTGAAAAGTAAAAAGGGGTGGAGTAAACCTGTTTTTATTTTCTTCGAAACTAGCGCCCTCTTCCTCCGCGTGTAGAAAAGGAAGAAATAAATCAATCAAATTACGAGAAGCCTCATAAAGTGCTTCCTTAGGGTTAAACTTCCATTAGTCCATATTTCTAGAAAAAGTATCTCGTGTTTTTCATTTCCATTCCCACAAGAAAAAATACTATAATTCACATTTCGAACAGGCATGGATACAGCATCTATAGGATAACTTCCATCTTGATAGTTCTTTCTGAGTTCTGTCTGATATCCACGATCTCTCTTGATCTGTAAATCAATACAGAATCAATGGGCTCTGTCAAGTTAGCTATAGGTTGTGCCGTATCAACGATTTCTACGGAAGGCGGTAAGATGATATCTTGAGCAGTTATGTATCTAGGACCTTTGACGCAAATGGATGCGTCTCTAACTCCATAGAGATTACTTCTCAATACAATTTCTTTCAAATTTAGTAAAATTTCTTGTACGGATTCTTCAATACCTGCTATTGTAGAATACTCGTGCGGCACGCTCCCAAATTTTGCACGTGTGATACATGTTCCTTCTATTTCTCCAAGTAAAGCTCTTCGCAAGGCAATACCGACGGTGTCCGCTTGACCTTTTTCTAAGCGGGGACAGAATGAAACGACCATAATAAAGGCGCTTACTATCTACTCTTGATTCAACACACTTCCACTGTAGTGTTTGAGTGGATCCTGCTACCTCCTCTCGAACCATAATAGACTAGTATTATTATTTTATCATTGAATCGTTTATTTCTCTTGAAATGAAAGTTGAAAGCGGGTTAATTCTTTTACAGACGTCTTTTTTTAGGCGGTCGACATCCATTATGCGGCATAGGTGTTACATCGCGTATACAACTTAATCGCACACCACTTTTAGCAATGGCTCGTAATGCGGCATCTCTTCCACTACCAGCGCCCTTTACCATAACTTCTGCTCGTTGCAAACCTACTGTACGAATAGCATCTACTGCTGTTCTTTGACCAGCATAGGGTGATGCTTTTCTTGAGCTTTTGAATCCACAAGTACCGGCCGAGGACCAAAAAACCACCCGACCTTGTGGGTCTGTAACAGTTATAATGGTATTGTTGAAACTAGCTTGAACAATGAATAACCCTTTTGTTATTCTACGTGCACTCTTCCGTAAACTAAAACGTGCATTCCTACGTAAACCAATACGCACTTTCTTACGTGAACCAATTTTTGGTATAGCTTTTGCCATATTTTATTATCTCATAAATATGAGTTAGAAATAAAAAAAAGAAAAAAAAGATACAAAGATATCCGTTTCAGGGTAAAATAAACCCTTTACTTTAATTATTTTAAATGAAATTATTTTATTTGGAATTGGAACATTTCCGCGGGTACTTTTTTTTTACTTTTTAGAAAGTAAAGTTCTTTTTCGAAAGATTACCCCTGTCTTTGTTTATGCTTCGGATTAGAGCAAATGACTCTAATTCGTCCACGCCTACGAATCAGTCGACATTTTGTACAATATTTACGAACGGAAGCTCTTATTTTCATATTTCCGTATCCTTTTTTAAACTATGAATCTAATCTTTTGGAAAAAATAAGTCTCTTCGCTTGAATTTTAGAACTTAGAATTTATTAAAAAAGAAAAACCTAATCCTTTGAATCTTTGGTATCCTTCAAATCTTCGCTATCCTTCAAATCTTCGCTATCCTTCGAGTCTTCGATACGCTTCGAATCCTTATGGGGAAGTCTATAAATTATACGTCCCTTGCTTGAATCATAACGACTTACTTCAATTTTGACCCTATCCCCCATCAGTATTCGTATAGAACTAGACCGTATCTTTCCTGAAATATAGCCTAGGATGATGGTGTCATTCTCTAGCCGAACGCGGAACATTCCATTGGGTAGGGCTTCCGTAACTAAACCTTCGAAAGTTACTTTTGCTTCTCTCGGGTTTTTTTTTTCTCTCCTATTTTTTTTTTCTGTCATATTTTTTTCTCCTATTTTTCTATTTTTATTTTAAAAATAGGAAGGGCGAGATAGAATTCAAGCACTATAGGCGGGGCGATTACCATATATAACATAAGACTTCTCCCCCAATTCTGTTTAGTCGAGCTTCTCGATCTGTCATTATTCCTCGAGAAGTAGAAAGAATAGCAATTCCCATTCCACCCAAAACGTTTAGGAATTCCTTGATAGTTGGTATAAATTCGTAAGCCGGGTCGGCTGATACGCTTTAAAAAGGTTCTTGTTCTATATATTCCTTTTCTAGTCTTTCTCTTTTGATGTCGCAAAGTTGAAACCAAGAAATATCTGTTACGTTCCTGATGTTTCCGAACACCTTTCAATAAAACCCTCTCGTAGAAGTATTTTAACAATGTTTTCGGTAATATTTGTAGATACTACTCGAACTGTTCCTTTTTTATTCATGTCCGCATTTCTTATAGAGGTTAGTAAATCAGCAATAGTGTCCTTGCCCATAAGACTCTAATTCTAGGTTCCTCCTAATTTTTCTATAATCAACATGTTTTCTTTTTTTTTTTCATTTTGGATTTTAAAACATATACGTAAAACACAATCTACTAAATTAATTCTTTGGTCTCAATTTCGCCTACTAGTATTTATAATACTTCAGGAGCTAATGAAACTATTTTGGTAAAATTCAATTCTCTCAATTCCTCGGCAATCGCGCCAAAAACTCGAGTTCCTTTTGGATTGCCTTTTTGATCAATTATAACCGCAGCATTGTCATCATAGCGGATTATTATACCGTCTTCGCATTTGAACTCTTTACATGTACGTACAATTACAGCTCGAATTACTTCGGATCTTTCTAGAGGCATTTGGGGGCAATGCGTCTTTGATTACAGCAACAATAACATCACCAATACGAGCATATCGCTGATTACCAGCAGCTCCTATGACTCGAATACACATCAATTTTCGAGCTCCACTATTATCTGCTACATTTAAAAGGGTCTGAGGTTGAATCATATTATTTTTTATTTTGATTTCAATTTGTTATTTCAATGCAAAAGGATGAAAGAAATATTGTCTTTCCAGAAAGAAAAACCGGGCATTTTTTTTTATCTTCCATACCCCTTTTAGGGTTCTATATCTCTAATCGAATAAATTGACTTCGTATGGGCATTTTACTGGCAGCTATGGAGATAGCTGCTCTAGCTACAGTTTCAGATACTCCCCCCATTTCATAAAGTATACGACCAGGTTTAACAACGGATACCCAATATTCGGGGGACCCCTTTCCCGAGCCCATACGTGTTTCCGTGGGTCTTAGTGTAACCGGTTTGTCGGGAAATATACGTACCCATATTTTTCCACCACGACGTGCATATCGTGTTATTGCTCTTCGTCCTGCTTCTATCTGTCTCGCCGTGATCCAAGCGGGTTCAAGTGCTTGAAGAGCATATCTACCAAAACAAATACGATTGCCTCGGCAGGATTTTCCTTTCATTCTTCCTCTATGTTGTTTGCGAAATCTGGTTCTTTTGGGGTTATAGTCGATGGTTCTCTTTCTTAGTTCCATCTCTACTGCAAAACTGGACATGAGAGTTTCTTCTCATCCAGCTCCTCGCGAATGGAATGAGAAAGCATGTAAATTTCTCTAATTCATAATATTCAAAAATATTACGGTACGGATAGATACACATTAATAGATAATAGAAAAAGTTCGGTTTTTTTTATATTGAATTTGTTAAAACAGAAAAATATAATATATAGTCAAAAAAGAAGATCTAGAATATATCCAGATGTGTGTGTATATTTATCTAAATTCTATATTTATAGATAATGTAATCCTTCTTAAAAAAATCCTTATTTTTACTCTTATTGAATCGCGGTAAAGTATTCTAATTCAATAAGAATTTCGCGGGCGAATATTTACTCTTTCCTGTCTTATTTGTTAATTTATAAACTTACCAAATAAGACAATTTTTTTGGTTTGTTCCGCCATCCCACCCAATGAAGTGTTAGGATTCTTTTCAATAAAATCCTATGGAATCATAGGTTCTGTCGTTCCCACTGCTTCTCCTTGAATGGTTAGGTCTGAATCCCGCAACGGAGCTTCCAAAAAATTTCTTTCCGAGTTAATTTTCTCAGTTTTATTAACCCGGGCGGCTCTTTATTATTGCTTTAAATTTGTAGTTCTTGTTTCAAGTTACAATTTTTAATTCTCTATTATTTTTATTATATTGATGCTTTATCACATTGCCTTTTATGATGTAATTCATAGACCATACATAGTGGAATCCTATATCTTATTTATTTCCTCTTCCTTCTTTCTATCATCCCTCCCTTTATCCACATCCCTTTAGTTTTGCTTCACAACCTAGAATCCCTTTTCTTTTTTAGAGAAAAAATTGCAGTTGCTACAACTATATGACACATCTACTCATTTATGATAGAGGTATTTATTCATATAGTGACTGTTTCTTAGTTAGGATCTCGACAATACGAAGCAATAGGTTGGTTATTAGTTAATTTTCTATAATTACTAAGTTTTTTCTTAAAAAAAAGAAAAAAATAACGAGTCACACACTAAGCATAGCAATTATATTAAATGATTTATCAATTTTCATTAAATCTTATAGAAAGAGGTATAATTTCTTCTTTTGCAGGGATTTCAGGAAAAAAGTCTCTTGTCATTTTTTATTCTATCAATGGACAGAATCCGAAGACAAGATTACTTATTCTTCGTCTACGAATATCCAAATTTTTACACCTAATACTCCATAGATAGTCCGAATTGGATAGCAGCAATAATCAATTTTAGCGCGAATTGTTTGGAGGGGAAGTCTACCCTTTTTAATAGATTCGGCGCGTGCAATTTCTTTTCCTCCGAGACGACCCGCAATTTTTACTTTTACTCCCCTTATATCTGCTTTTTTAGTTAATTCAATGGCTTTTTTCATTGCCTTCGGAATGAAACTCTATTTTTTAATTGGAAAGCTATATATTCTGCAAGAATGTTAGGCTGTCTATAAGGTTCTTTCACTTTTTCGATAGAAATATTAAATCTCTGGTTTACAGAGTTAATTTCCTTTTGTAGATCTTTCTCTAATTCTTCGATTGCTCCTTTTTTCTTTAATAAATTTGGGAATCCAATATGGATTATGACGTGGATCGTATCGATTTCTTTTTGGATTTCTATATGTGTAATTACTTCGGAACTTGAACCTGAGTCCATTTTTCTATTATGTGTAATTACTTCGGAACTTGAGTCTGATTCTATTTTTCTATTCGAGCCCCTTTTTCCTATTCTTTTGTATATAGTTCTTGATACAATCCCTTATTTTTTTATCTTCCTGTAGACCTTCAGAATAATTTTTTGGTTGTGCGAACCAAAAGGAATGGTGTTTTTGGGTTGTACCAAGTCTGAAACCGAGTGGATTTATTTTTTGTCCCATATTTTTCTATTCTATATTTTTTTTTACTGGGAATCGAAATCTTAGATGGATCTAAAGGTTATTTAGATTTCTTTACTATATTTAGTACAATTGTTATATGACACATGCTTTTTTTTATGGGGAAACTACGTCCTCGAGCTCGAGGTCTGAATTTCTTCATAATAGTACTCCTACTGACTTCGGCTTTAGTAATAAATAAATTCGCTTTGTCGAAATCCCTATAATGAGTAGCATTTGCGGCTGCCGAATAAACCAACTTTAAGATGGGATAAGATGCTCGATAGGGCATGAGGTTCAGTATCATAACAGTTTCCTCGTAGTAACGCCAGCGAATCTCGTCAAGAACTCTTTGTGCTTTGAAAACAGACATAGGGATACGTTTTTGTGCTTTGAAAACTCTCTCGAACTTAAGTAGACGATCGGTTGGAACTTTCCTTGCGAGTTTCCTTAGCCCACTTTTCTTCTTCTTTATCCTAGGGATATACTTTACTAGTTTGAAACTTGTCATAAATAAGGTTATTCCCCGCCTACCTTTACTTTATTTTGAATCTTTTTTTTCTTCTTAATCTTTCTATTCAGAATTCAGTTAACGACGAGATTTAGTATCCTTTCTTGCATTTTCATAACTCGTGAAATGCCGAGTAGGCACGAATTCCCCCCAATTTGCGACCTACCATAGGATTTGTTATGTAAATAGGTATATGTTCCTTTCCATTATGAATCGCGATTGTATGGCCAACCATTGTGGGTAGAATGCTAGATGCCCGGGACCACGTTACTATTGTTTCTTTCTCCTCCTTCATATTGACCTTTTCTATCTTTGCCAATAAATGATGAGCTACAAAAGGATTCGTTTTTTTTCGTGTCACAGCTGATTACTCCTTTTTTCCTTTTTAAAGAGTGGCATTCTATGTCCAATATCTCGATCGAAGTACGGAGGTCAGAATAAATAGAATAATGATCAATGGAAAAAAGCAAAAAATCCTTTAGCTGGATAAGGGGCGGATGTAGCCAAGTGGATCAAGGCAGTGGATTGTGAATCCACCATGCGCGGGTTCAATTCCCGTCGTTCGCCCATCGCATTATTGCAAATTCCAAAAATGCAATTTTCCATATTCCTAGTTACGTATTTACTTACGGCGACGAAGAATAAAACTATCGCTATATTTTTTCCTTTTCCTAGTTCTTCTTCCAAGCGCAGGATAACCCCAAGGGGTTGTGGGTTTTTTTCTACCAATGGGAGCTTTCCCTTCACCGCCCCCATGGGGGTGGTCCACAGGGTTCATAACTACCCCTCTTACTACGGGGCGTTTACCTAGCCAACACTTAGATCCGGCTCTACCCAAACTTTTTTGGTTCACCCCAACATTACCCACTTGTCCGACTGTTGCTAAGCAGTTTTGGGATACTAAACGGACCTCCCCAGATGGTAATCTTAAAGTGGCCGATTTACCCTCTTTTGCAATGAGTTTCGCTACAGCACCTGCTGCTCTAGCTAATTGCCCACCCCTTCCACGTGTGATTTCTATGTTATGCATGGCCGTGCCTAAGGGCATATCGGTTGAAGTAGATTCTTCTTTTCTCTCAAAAAACCCCTTCCCAAACTGTACAAGCTTCTTCCAAAGCATACGGCTTTCTAGATGTATATGACGATCTCTAGACAGATGGATCTTATATGAATCATATGATGAAGTACCACATGAGTGGATATATAGGAAAGGAATCCAAATCTGCCGAATCGCTCATGTTATGATCTTCTACATCCTAGGTCTCTGCGTTCCGTCATCTGGCTTATGTTCTTCATGTAGCATTCAGATCGAATGACTCTATGAAATTACGTCGATACTTCCACATATTATGGGTAACGTAGGAGACATCCCTATTTTCCCCCGGGGGTCTTAATTACCACTGCTTAGCTTTCAATTTGCCTCTGACCATCAAATTAAATGTGAATAACCCGTCCTCCTCTCTTTGAAACAAGGGGCGCTTCCGGTTCTGTGCGTGCTTCAAACAATTTTGTCTTCTCCATATTACCATATCTCTAGAGCCAATAATTTTCTATGAGGAACTACTGAACTCAATCACTTGCTGCCGTTACTCAACAGTTTTCTGTTGAGGTCTATCCCGTAGAGGTAGTCAAATTGGATCAGTGATCGATTTCTAGGTTTCGTCGTAAACCTAATTGGTTACTTCCAATTACGTAAATCAATAGTTCAAACCGCACTCAAAGGTAGGGCATTTCCCATTGATATAGGAACTTTTGTACCAGAAACAATAGTATCTCCAATTATAGCCCCTCTGGGATGTAAAATATATCTCTTCTCACCATCCCCATAGTGTATGAGACAAATGTATGCATTTCGATTAGGGTCGTATTCTATGGTTACGATTCTACCAGATATGTCTTTTTGATTCCGTCGAAAATCTATTTTACGGTATAGGCGCTTATGACCTCCCCCTCTATGCCTTGCGGTAATGATTCCTCTGGAATTACGACCTTTACCACAACGGTGCCGTCCATGGATCAAATTATTTCGTGGATTGGATTTCACTTGCCTGTCTACGGTTCCCTTGCGTGTGCTCGGGATAGGTGTTTTGTATAAATGTTTCGCCGTATTATTAAGTATTCTCCTTTAGTTTTTTTCTCTATCTAGAAGTGGAATAGAATAACCCGGTTGAAGGGTAATGATCATACGTCTGTAATGCATTGTATGGCCCAGAATAGGTCCTATTCTTCTACCTTTTCCAGGTAGTCGATGGCTATTCACAGCTACCACCTTAACACCAAAGAAGAGTTCGACCCAATGCTTTATTTCTGTCTTAGTGAATCCCGATTCGACATTAAAAGTATATTGATTCTTTCCCAATAAACGAAGACTTTTTTCTGTAAATACTGCGTATTTGATTCCATCCATAAATCGACTTTCCCTCCTATGCTCTGAGTTCCAGTATCGATAAGAATTCGAGTTCTTATTGTTCTTATGTTATGGTATGAATATACCATACCAATTCGTTATGTATGGATGATGGATGAGATTCCATGGATAGAGAGCCAGTTCCAATAGACTTATGGAATGTTCCCGTTCGTGTGCATCCAGCAGGAATTGAACCCGCAAATTTACCAATTATGAGTTGGGCGCTTTAACCATTCAGCCATGGATGCTTAACAGGGATCATCGTACATCGTAAATAACCAATTTTCATATAGAAAGACATATCATAGAAAAATGAAATCGAAAATATTCCGAGATGGCAAATATTCGGAGATGACTATGAAAACACCTCTCTGGATCCTCGAATTGAAAGAGAGATTGAGAGGGATCAAGAATCCTAATTCTCGCTATTTGGAATGGATCCAATTCTATTGAGTCTGACTCATAGTGATCATTTCTCTTTAGCAAAGAATGACCTTGGTTATCAAAGGATTGAACAACCGGGATCCATTTACTTATGATACCTAGTTGGCATTGATAACAAGGATCTAATGAATTATGAGTTTAATAGATCCTCTTTAGCAGAAAGACGTATATTCCTTGCTCATTATCAGACAATCACTTATTCCCAAACCTCGTGTGGGACTAATCGTTTTCATTTACCATCTCATGGAAAACCCTTTTCGTTCCGCTTAGCCCTATCGGGTATTTTAGTGATAGGTTCTGTAGGAACTGGACGATCCTATTTGGTCAAATACCTAACGAAAAATTACGATTTTCCTTTCATTAAGGTACGAGGGCTTCTTATTCCACAAGAACGAAAGCACCTTTTCATTCTTTCATATACTAGGGGTTTTTACTTGGAAAAGACAATGTTCCATACTAAAGGATTCGGGTCCATAACCACGAGTTCCAGTGCACTAGATCTTGTAGCACTTAGCAACGAAGCCCTATCCATTAGTATTCCACATAAGAAATCCATTCTAGAAAAAAATACAATTAGATTAGCTCTTCATAGACAAACTTGGGGTTTGCGAGCCAAGGTAAGATCGGCTCGGGATCATGGGACCCTTTTCTATCAGATAGGAGGGGCTCTTGTACAAAATAGACTTACTAAGTAATAACCCCATAGAATCTATCTATATAAAGATAAAGAGGCAATCGTGTCAGGAAGCGGGTTTTTCTTTGGCCAAAAGGTACTTCGAACTTGGAACGAGCATGAAGAGATTAACGAGACTTCTTTCTCTTTTGAGTTTTTCTGGCGGACCTGCCGCGCAAGATCTTTGGTCTTCCCCTGGAACCGATGAAAAAAAGTGGATCGCTTCTTATGTACTCGCTCAGAATGATTCTTCTCTATCTATAGTTCATGGCCTATTAGAAGTAGAAGGTGCTCTGGTGCAATCCTTACCGACAGAAAAAGATTGCAGTCAGGTTGATAATAGTCGAGTGACATTACTTCGTCGGTCCGAACTAAGGAATCTGTTAGAAATGTTTTGAAATGGATATTGTTCTCTCTTTGATCAGGGATTGCTATATGAAAAGAAGTGGAGTTTGAAAAAGGGAACGGAATGCTCAAACCGGAACTGCTAGAGGAACGAATTTTCAATAGCATAACTTGGGCTCCTAGAATATGGCGCCCTTGGGACAATCTATTTGATTGCAGGGTTTTGTTCCGAAGCAAAGATATCCGCGGAGGCCGGTTCGTTCGTCCTATTCTGATATTCAGGACCAAGAGGTACTGGATTCTCTTTCGGATAGGCCCTGAAAGGAGAAGAAAGGCTGAAATGCCAACGGACCTCTGTCTATTCTCTAATTCACCCGATCCGATAGTACCCGTTTTTGGAACGTCCAGTGCCAAAGTCACTGAATGGGTAAGTCACCAATCCAATCCCTTTGACAAATCGGATGTCATATTAGATATCATATTCTATATATATAGAAATATCATAGATAGAATAGACATATAGAATTTTTGGTCGGCAAATTCGAAGGAATCATTGAGTGAAAAAGGAGCAAAGAATGACAAAAGACGAGACTCTACTAGTCTTCACTCTTGTGGTTTCCTCTTCCTCGGTTTCTGTTTTCTTATTCGGGATCTTGCTTTTCATGGTTCTCATCTCTGCAACTCGCGATTTTCGCGAGAGAACCAAATCCAAGTTGGTGAAGATCATGATTTGGGCTGGCACGGGGATCGTTTGATCGATTTCCTTGATTTGATCGCTACTTAATGGGCGTGCGCTCAAAGGATACAAACAGGGATTCGCAAACAAAAAGGGGAATTCGTAGTCACTTTTTCCTGTCGCGTAAAAAAA
>NW_027333116.1:0-32772 GCF_002575655.3 Aegilops tauschii subsp. strangulata
AAAAGATATTTGAACTCCTGACTTTTTGTGTGTTCAAAATGCACCATTCAAAGCCACATCAACATTTTTCAATCCTTTCTGACTACATTTGTTATTTTTCATGCATTTACTAATTATTTTGAGCTTTAAGACCGTAAAATTGAAAAGCATTTCAAATGAACTCTGAAAAGGTTGAAAGTTGGCATGGTATCATCATTTCATCCACATAGCATGTGCAAGAAAGTTGAGAGGGTTACGGCAAAAACTGGATGCACTTCGTGTACAAAACGGACAATCTCTTTCAAAGTATCAGGATTTCATACGGAAACTCGTCTGTTATAAAGGGATTTCATTTTTAAAACTTATTTGAACTCCTGACTTTTTGTGTGTTCAAAATGCACCATTCAAAGCCACATCATCATTTTTCAATCCTTGCTGACTTCATTTGTTATTTCTCATGCATTTACTAATTATTTTGAGCTATAAGACCCGAAAATTGAAAAGCATTTCAAATGAACTCTGAAAAGGTTGAAAGTTGGCATGGTATCATCATTTCATCCACATAGCATGTGCAAGAAAGTTGAGAGGGTTACGGCAAAAACTGGATGCACTTCGTGTACAGAACGGACAATCTCTTTCAAAGTATCAGGATTTCATACGGAAACTCGTCTGTTACAAAGGGATTTCATTTTTTAAAACTTATTTGAACTCCTGACTTTTCGTGTGTTCAAAATGCACCATTCAAAGCCACATCATCATTTTTCAATACTTTCTGACTTCATTTGTTATTTTTCATGCATTTACTAATTATTTTGAGCTATAAGACCCGAAAATTGAAAAGCATTTCAAATGAACTCTGAAAAGGTTGAAAGTTGGCAACGTATCATCATTTCATCCACATAGCATGTGCAAGAAAGTTGAGAGGGTTACGGCAAAAACTGGATGCACTTCGTGTACAAAACGGACAATCTTTTTCAAAGTATCAGGATTTCATACGAAAACTCGTCTGTTACAAAGGGATTTCATTTTTTAAAACTTATTTGAACTCCTGACTTTTTGTGTGTTCAAAATGCACCATTCAAAGCAACATCATCATTTTTCAATCCTTTCTGACTTCATTTGTTATTTTTCATGCATTTACTAATTATTTTGAGCTATAAGACCCAAAAATTGAAAAGCATTTCAAATGAACTCTGAAAAGGTTGAAAGTTGGCATGGTATCATCATTTCATCCACATAGCATGTGCAAGAAAGTTGAGAGGGTTACGGCAAAAACTGGATGCACTTCGTGTACAAAACGGACAATCTCTTTCAAAGTATCAGGATTTCATACGGAAACTCGTCTGTTACAAAGGGATTTCAGTTTTTAAAAGATATTTGAACTCCTGACTTTTTGTGTGTTCAAAATGCACCATTCAAAGCCACATCAACATTTTTCAATCCTTTCTGACTACATTTGTTATTTTTCATGCATTTACTAATTATTTTGAGCTTTAAGACCGTAAAATTGAAAAGCATTTCAAATGAACTCTGAAAAGGTTGAAAGTTGGCATGGTATCATCATTTCATCCACATAGCATGTGCAAGAAAGTTGAGAGGGTTACGGCAAAAACTGGATGCACTTCGTGTACAAAACGGACAATCTCTTTCAAAGTATCAGGATTTCATACGGAAACTCGTCTGTTACAAAGGGATTTCATTTTTTAAAACTTATTTGAACTCCTGACTTTTTGTGTGTTCAAAATGCACCATTCAAAGCAACATCATCATTTTTCAATCCTTTCTGACTTCATTTGTTATTTTTCATGCATTTACTAATTATTTTGAGCTATAAGACCCTAAAATTGAAAAGCATTTCAAATGAACTCTGAAAAGGTTGAAAGTTGGCATGGTATCATCATTTCATCCACATAGCATGTGCAAGAAAGTTGAGAGGGTTACCGCAAAAACTGGATGCACTTCGTGTACAAAACGGACAATCTCTTTCAAAGTATCAGGATTTCATACGGAAACTCGTCTGTTACAAAGGGATTTCAGTTTTTAAAACATATTTGAACTCCTGACTTTTTGTGTGTTCAAAATGGACCATTCAAAGCCACATCAACATTTTTCAATCCTTTTTGACTACATTTGTTATTTTTCATGCATTTACTAATTATTTTGAGCAATAAGACGCTAAAATTGAAAAGCATTTCAAATGAATCCTGAAAAGGTTGAAAGTTGGCATGGTATCATCATTTCATCCACATAGCATGTGCAAGAAAGTTGAGAGGGTTACCGCAAAAACTGGATGCACTTCGTGTACAAAACGGACAATCTCTTTCAAAGTATCAGGATTTCATACGGAAACTCGTGTGTTACAAAGGGATTTCAGTTTTTAAAACATATTTGAACTCCTGACTTTTTGTGTGTTCAAAATGCACCATTCAAAGCCACATCAACATTTTTCAATCCTTTCTGACTTCATTTGTTATTTTTCATGCATTTACTAATTATTTTGAGCTATAAGACCGTAAAATTGAAAAGCATTTCAAATGAACTCTGAAACGGTTGAAAGTTGGCATGGTATCATCATTTCATCCACATAGCATGTGCAAGAAAGTTGAGAGGGTTACGGCAAAAACTGGATGCACTTCGTGTACAAAACGGACAATCTCTTTCAAAGTATCAGGATTTCATACGGAAACTCATCTGTTACAAAGGGATTTCATTTTTTAAAACTTATTTGAACTCCTGACTTTTTGTGTGTTCAAAATGCACCGTTCAAAGCCACATCATCATTTTTCAATCCTTTCTGACTACATTTGTTATTTTTCATGCATTTACTAATTATTTTGAGCTATAAGACCCTAAAATTGAAAAGCATTTCAAATGAACTCTGAAAAGGTTGAAAGTTGGCAACGTATCATCATTTCATCCACATAGCATGTGCAAGAAAGTTGAGAGGGTTACGGCAAAAACTGGATGCACTTCGTGTACAAAACGGACAATCTCTTTCAAAGTATCATGATTTCATACGGAAACTCGTCTGTTACAAAGGGATTTCCTTTTTTAAAACTTATTTGAACTCCTGACTTTTTGTGTGTTCAAAATGCACCATTCAAAGCCACATCATCATTTTTCAATCCTTTCTGACTACGTTTGTTATTTTTCATGCATTTACTAATTATTTTGAGCTATAAGACCGTAAAATTGAAAAGCATTTCAAATGAACTCTGAAAAGGTTGAAAGTTGGCATGGTATCATCATTTCATCCACATAGCATGTGCAAGAAAGTTGAGAGGGTTACGGCAAAAACTGGATGCACTTCGTGTACAAAACGGACAATCTCTTTCAAAGTATCAGGATTTCATACGGAAACTCGTCTGTTACAAAGGGATTTCATTTTTTAAAACTTATTTGAACTCCTGACTTTTTGTGTGTTCAAAATGCACCATTCAAAGCCACATCATCATTTTTCAATCCTTTCTGACTTCATTTGTTATTTTTCATGCATTTACTACTTATTTTGAGCTATAAGACCCTAAAATTGAAAAGCATTTCAAATGAACTCTGAAAAGGTTGAAAGTTGGCAACGTATCATCATTTCATCCACATAGCATGTGCAAGAAAGTTGAGAGGGTTACCGCAAAAACTGGATGCACTTCGTGTACAAAACGGACAATCTCTTTTAAAATATCAGGATTTCATACGGAACCTCGTCTGTTACAAAGGGATTTCATTTTTTAAAACTTATTTGAACTCCTGACTTTATGTGTGTTCAAAATGCACCATTCAAAGCCACATCATCATTTTTCAATCCTTTCTGACTTCATTTGTTATTTTTCATGCATTTACAAATTATTTTGAGCTATAAGACCCAAAAATTGAAAAGCATTTCAAATGAACTCTGAAAGGTTGAAAGTTGGCATGGTATCATCATTTCATCCACATAGCATGTGCAAGAAAGTTGAGAGGGTTACGGCAAAAACTGGATGCACTTCGTGTACAAAACGGACAATCTCTTTCAAAGTATCAGGATTTCATACGGAAACTCGTCTGTTATAAAGGGATTTCATTTTTTAAAACTTATTTGAACTCCTGACTTTTTGTGTGTTCAAAATGCACCATTCAAAGCCACATCATCATTTTTCAATCCTTGCTGACTTCATTTGTTATTTCTCATGCATTTACTAATTATTTTGAGCTATAAGACCCGAAAATTGAAAAGCATTTCAAATGAACTCTGAAAAGGTTGAAAGTTGGCATGGTATCATCATTTCATCCACATAGCATGTGCAAGAAAGTTGAGAGGGTTACGGCAAAAACTGGATGCACTTCGTGTACAAAACGGACAATCTCTTTCAAAGTATCAGGATTTCATACGGAAACTCGTCTGTTACAAAGGGATTTCATTTTTTAAAACTTATTTGAACTCCTGACTTTTCGTGTGTTCAAAATGCACCATTCAAAGCCACATCATCATTTTTCAATACTTTCTGACTTCATTTGTTATTTTTCATGCATTTACTAATTATGTTGAGCTATAAGACCCGAAAATTGAAAAGCATTTCAAATGAACTCTGAAAAGGTTGAAAGTTGGCAACGTATCATCATTTCATCCACATAGCATGTGCAAGAAAGTTGAGAGGGTTACGGCAAAAACTGGATGCACTTCGTGTACAAAACGGACAATCTTTTTCAAAGTATCAGGATTTCATACGAAAACTCGTCTGTTACAAAGGGATTTCATTTTTTAAAACTTATTTGAACTCCTGACTTTTTGTGTGTTCAAAATGCACCATTCAAAGCAACATCATCATTTTTCAATCCTTTCTGACTTCATTTGTTATTTTTCATGCATTTACTAATTATTTTGAGCTATAAGACCCAAAAATTGAAAAGCATTTCAAATGAACTCTGAAAAGGTTGAAAGTTGGCATGGTATCATCATTTCATCCACATAGCATGTGCAAGAAAGTTGAGAGGGTTACGGCAAAAACTGGATGCACTTCGTGTACAAAACGGACAATCTCTTTCAAAGTATCAGGATTTCATACGGAAACTCGTCTGTTACAAAGGGATTTCAGTTTTTAAAAGATATTTGAACTCCTGACTTTTTGTGTGTTCAAAATGCACCATTCAAAGCCACATCAACATTTTTCAATCCTTTCTGACTACATTTGTTATTTTTCATGCATTTACTAATTATTTTGAGCTTTAAGACCGTAAAATTGAAAAGCATTTCAAATGAACTCTGAAAAGGTTGAAAGTTGGCATGGTATCATCATTTCATCCACATAGCATGTGCAAGAAAGTTGAGAGGGTTACGGCAAAAACTGGATGCACTTCGTGTACAAAATGGACAATCTCTTTCAAAGTATCAGGATTTCATACGGAAACTCGTCTGTTAGAAAGGGATTTCATTTCTTAAAACTTATTTGAACTCCTGACTTTTTGTGTGTTCAAAATGCACCATTCAAAGCAACATCATCATTTTTCAATCCTTTCTGACTTCATTTGTTATTTTTCATGCATTTACTACTTATTTTGAGCTATAAGACCCTAAAATTGAAAAGCATTTCAAATGAACTCTGAAAAGGTTGAAAGTTGGCAACGTATCATCATTTCATCCACATAGCATGTGCAAGAAAGTTGAGAGGGTTACGGCAAAAACTGGATGCACTTCGTGTACAAAACGGACAATCTCTTTCAAAGTATCATGATTTCATACGGAAACTCGTCTGTTACAAAGGGATTTCCTTTTTTAAAACTTATTTGAACTCCTGACTTTTTGTGTGTTCAAAATGCACCATTCAAAGCCACATCATCATTTTTCAATCCTTTCTGACTACGTTTGTTATTTTTCATGCATTTACTAATTATTTTGAGCTATAAGACCGTAAAATTGAAAAGCATTTCAAATGAACTCTGAAAAGGTTGAAAGTTGGCATGGTATCATCATTTCATCCACATAGCATGTGCAAGAAAGTTGAGAGGGTTACGGCAAAAACTAGATGCACTTCGTGTACAAAACGGACAATCTCTTTCAAAGTATCAGGATTTCATACGGAAACTCGTCTGTTACAAAGGGATTTCATTTTTTAAAACTTATTTGAACTCCTGACTTTTTGTGTGTTCAAAATGCACCATTCAAAGCCACATCATCATTTTTCAATCCTTTCTGACTTCATTTGTTATTTTTCATGCATTTACTACTTATTTTGAGCTATAAGACCCTAAAATTGAAAAGCATTTCAAATGAACTCTGAAAAGGTTGAAAGTTGGCAACGTATCATCATTTCATCCACATAGCATGTGCAAGAAAGTTGAGAGGGTTACCGCAAAAACTGGATGCACTTCGTGTACAAAACGGACAATCTCTTTTAAAATATCAGGATTTCATACGGAACCTCGTCTGTTACAAAGGGATTTCATTTTTTAAAACTTATTTGAACTCCTGACTTTATGTGTGTTCAAAATGCACCATTCAAAGCCACATCATCATTTTTCAATCCTTTCTGAATTCATTTGTTATTTTTCATGCATTTACAAATTATTTTGAGCTATAAGACCCAAAAATTGAAAAGCATTTCAAATGAACTCTGAAAAGGTTGAAAGTTGGCATGGTATCATCATTTCATCCACATAGCATGTGCAAGAAAGTTGAGAGGGTTACGGCAAAAACTGGATGCACTTCGTGTACAAAACGGACAATCTCTTTCAAAGTATCAGGATTTCATACGGAAACTCGTCTGTTATAAAGGGATTTCATTTTTTAAAACTTATTTGAACTCCTGACTTTTTGTGTGTTCAAAATGCACCATTCAAAGCCACATCATCATTTTTCAATCCTTTCTGACTTCATTTGTTATTTTTCATGCATTTACTAATTATTTTGAGCTATAAGACCCGAAAATTGAAAAGCATTTCAAATGAACTCTGAAAAGGTTGAAAGTTGGCATGGTATCATCATTTCATCCACATAGCATGTGCAAGAAAGTTGAGAGGGTTACGGCAAAAACTGGATGCACTTCGTGTACAAAACGGACAATCTCTTTCAAAGTATCAGGATTTCATACGGAAACTCGTCTGTTACAAAGGGATTTCATTTTTTAAAACTTATTTGAACTCCTGACTTTTCGTGTGTTCAAAATGCACCATTCAAAGCCACATCATCATTTTTCAATACTTTCTGACTTCATTTGTTATTTTTCATGCATTTACTAATTATTTTGAGCTATAAGACCCGAAAATTGAAAAGCATTTCAAATGAACTCTGAAAAGGTTGAAAGTTGGCAACGTATCATAATTTCATCCACATAGCATGTGCAAGAAAGTTGAGAGGGTTACGGCAAAAACTGGATGCACTTCGTGTACAAAACGGACAATCTCTTTCAAAGTATCAGGATTTCATACGGAAACTCGTCTGTTACAAAGGGATTTCAATTTTTAAAACTTATTTGAACTCCTGACTTTTTGTGTGTTCAAAATGCACCATTCAAAGCAACATCATCATTTTTCAATCCTTTCTGACTTCATTTGTTATTTTTCATGCATTTACTAATTATTTTGAGCTATAAGACCCAAAAATTGAAAAGCATTTCAAATGAACTCTGAAAAGGTTGAAAGTTGGCATGGTATCATCATTTCATCCACATAGCATGTGCAAGAAAGTTGAGAGGGTTACGGCAAAAACTGGATGCACTTCGTGTACAAAACGGACAATCTCTTTCAAAGTATCAGGATTTCATACGGAAACTCGTCTGTTACAAAGGGATTTCAGTTTTTAAAAGATATTTGAACTCCTGACTTTTTGTGTGTTCAAAATGCACCATTCAAAGCCACATCAACATTTTTCAATCCTTTCTGACTACATTTGTTATTTTTCATGCATTTACTAATTATTTTGAGCTTTAAGACCGTAAAATTGAAAAGCATTTCAAATGAACTCTGAAAAGGTTGAAAGTTGGCATGGTATCATCATTTCATCCACATAGCATGTGCAAGAAAGTTGAGAGGGTTACGGCAAAAACTGGATGCACTTCGTGTACAAAACGGACAATCTCTTTCAAAGTATCAGGATTTCATACGGAAACTCGTCTGTTACAAAGGGATTTCATTTTTTAAAACTTATTTGAACTCCTGACTTTTTGTGTGTTCAAAATGCACCATTCAAAGCAACATCATCATTTTTCAATCCTTTCTGACTTCATTTGTTATTTTTCATGCATTTACTAATTATTTTGAGCTATAAGACCCTAAAATTGAAAAGCATTTCAAATGAACTCTGAAAAGGTTGAAAGTTGGCATGGTATCATCATTTCATCCACATAGCATGTGCAAGAAAGTTGAGAGGGTTACCGCAAAAACTGGATGCACTTCGTGTACAAAACGGACAATCTCTTTCAAAGTATCAGGATTTCATACGGAAACTCGTCTGTTACAAAGGGATTTCAGTTTTTAAAACATATTTGAACTCCTGACTTTTTGTGTGTTCAAAATGCACCATTCAAAGCCACATCAACATTTTTCAATCCTTTTTGACTACATTTGTTATTTTTCATGCATTTACTAATTATTTTGAGCAATAAGACCCTAAAATTGAAAAGCATTTCAAATGAATCCTGAAAAGGTTGAAAGTTGGCATGGTATCATCATTTCATCCACATAGCATGTGCAAGAAAGTTGAGAGGGTTACCGCAAAAACTGGATGCACTTCGTGTACAAAACGGACAATCTCTTTCAAAGTATCAGGATTTCATACGGAAACTCGTGTGTTACAAAGGGATTTCAGTTTTTAAAACATATTTGAACTCCTGACTTTTTGTGTGTTCAAAATGCACCATTCAAAGCCACATCAACATTTTTCAATCCTTTCTGACTTCATTTGTTATTTTTCATGCATTTACTAATTATTTTGAGCTATAAGACCGTAAAATTGAAAAGCATTTCAAATGAACTCTGAAACGGTTGAAAGTTGGCATGGTATCATCATTTCATCCACATAGCATGTGCAAGAAAGTTGAGAGGGTTACGGCAAAAACTGGATGCACTTCGTGTACAAAACGGACAATCTCTTTCAAAGTATCAGGATTTCATACGGAAACTCATCTGTTACAAAGGGATTTCATTTTTTAAAACTTATTTGAACTCCTGACTTTTTGTGTGTTCAAAATGCACCGTTCAAAGCCACATCATCATTTTTCAATCCTTTCTGACTACATTTGTTATTTTTCATGCATTTACTAATTATTTTGAGCTATAAGACCGTAAAATTGAAAAGCATTTCAAATGAACTCTGAAAAGGTTGAAAGTTGGCTTGGTATCATCATTTCATCCACATAGCATGTGCAAGAAAGTTGAGAGGGTACGGCAAAAACTGGATGCACTTCGTGTACAAAACAGACAATCTCTTTCAAAGTATCGGGATTTCATACGGAAACTCGTCTGTTACAAAGGGATTTCATTTTTTAAAACTTATTTGAACTCCTGACTTTTTGTGTGTTCAAAATGCACCATTCAAAGCCACATCATCATTTTTCAATCCTTTCTGACTTCATTTGTTATTTTTCATGCATTTACTAATCATTTTGAGCTATAAGACCCTAAAATTGAAAAGAATTTCAAATGAACTCTGAAAAGGTTGAAAGTTGGCATGGTATCATCATTTCATCCACATAGCATGTGCAAGAAAGTTGAGAGGGTTACCGCAAAAACTGGATGCACTTCGTGTACAAAACGGACAATCTCTTTCAAAATATCAGGATTTCATACGGAAACTCGTCTGTTACAAAGGGATTTCATTTTTTAAAACTTATTTGAACTCCTGACTTTTTGTGTGTTTAAAATGCACCATTCAAGGCCACATCATCATTTTTCAATCCTTTCTGACTTCATTTGTTATTTTTCACGCATTTACTAATTATTTTGAGCTATAAGACCCAAAAATTGAAAAGCATTTCAAATGAACTCTGAAAAGGTTGAAAGTTGGCATGGTATCATCATTTCATCCACATAGCATGTGCAAGAAAGTTGAGAGGGTTACGGCAAAAACTGGATGCACTTCGTGTACAAAACGGACAATCTCTTTCAAAGTATCAGGATTTCATACGGAAACTCGTCTGTTACAAAGGGATTTCATTTTTTAAAACTTATTTGAACTCCTGACTTTTTGTGTGTTCAAAATGCACCGTTCAAAGCCACATCATCATTTTTCAATCCTTTCTGACTACATTTGTTATTTTTCATGCATTTACTAATTATTTTGAGCTATAAGACCGTAAAATTGAAAAGCATTTCAAATGAACTCTGAAAAGGTTGAAAGTTGGCTTGGTATCATCATTTCATCCACATAGCATGTGCAAGAAAGTTGAGAGGGTTACGGCAAAAACTGGATGCACTTCGTGTACAAAACAGACAATCTCTTTCAAAGTATCGGGATTTCATACGGAAACTCGTCTGTTACAAAGGGATTTCATTTTTTAAAACTTATTTGAACTCCTGACTTTTTGTGTGTTCAAAATGCACCATTCAAAGCCACATCATCATTTTTCAATCCTTTCTGACTTCATTTGTTATTTTTCATGCATTTACTAATTATTTTGAGCTATAAGACCCTAAAATTGAAAAGCATTTCAAATGAACTCTGAAAAGGTTGAAAGTTGGCATGGTATCATCATTTCATCCACATAGCATGTGCAAGAAAGTTGAGAGGGTTACCGCAAAAACTGGATGCACTTCGTGTACAAAACGGACAATCTCTTTCAAAGTATCAGGATTTCATACGGAAACTCGTCTGTTACAAAGGGATTTCAGTTTTTAAAACATATTTGAACTCCTGACTTTTTGTGTGTTCAAAATGCACCATTCAAAGCCACATCAACATTTTTCAATCCTTTTTGACTACATTTGTTATTTTTCATGCATTTACTAATTATTTTGAGAAATAAGACTCTAAAATTGAAAAGCATTTCAAATGAATCCTGAAAAGGTTGAAAGTTGGCATGGTATCATCATTTCATCCACATAGCATGTGCAAGAAAGTTGAGAGGGTTACCGCAAAAACAGGATGCACTTCGTGTACAAAACGGACAATCTCTTTCAAAGTATCAGGATTTCATACGGAAACTCGTCTGTTACAAAGGGATTTCATTTTTTAAAACTTATTTGAACTCCTGACTTTTCGTGTGTTCAAAATGCACCATTCAAAGCCACATCATCATTTTTCAATACTTTCTGACTTCATTTGTTATTTTTCATGCATTTACTAATTATTTTGAGCTATAAGACCCGAAAATTGAAAAGCATTTCAAATGAACTCTGAAAAGGTTGAAAGTTGGCAACGTATCATCATTTCATCCACATAGCATGTGCAAGAAAGTTGAGAGGGTTACGGCAAAAACTGGATGCACTTCGTGTACAAAACGGACAATCTCTTTCAAAGTATCAGGATTTCATACGGAAACTCGTCTGTTACAAAGGGATTTCAATTTTTAAAACTTATTTGAACTCCTGACTTTTTGTGTGTTCAAAATGCACCATTCAAAGCAACATCATCATTTTTCAATCCTTTCTGACTTCATTTGTTATTTTTCATGCATTTACTAATTATTTTGAGCTATAAGACCCAAAAATTGAAAAGCATTTCAAATGAACTCTGAAAAGGTTGAAAGTTGGCATGGTATCATCATTTCATCCACATAGCATGTGCAAGAAAGTTGAGAGGGTTACGGCAAAAACTGGATGCACTTCGTGTACAAAACGGACAATCTCTTTCAAAGTATCAGGATTTCATACGGAAACTCGTCTGTTACAAAGGGATTTCAGTTTTTAAAAGATATTTGAACTCCTGACTTTTTGTGTGTTCAAAATGCACCATTCAAAGCCACATCAACATTTTTCAATCCTTTCTGACTACATTTGTTATTTTTCATGCATTTACTAATTATTTTGAGCTTTAAGACCGTAAAATTGAAAAGCATTTCAAATGAACTCTGAAAAGGTTGAAAGTTGGCATGGTATCATCATTTCATCCACATAGCATGTGCAAGAAAGTTGAGAGGGTTACGGCAAAAACTGGATGCACTTCGTGTACAAAACGGACAATCTCTTTCAAAGTATCAGGATTTCATACGGAAACTCGTCTGTTACAAAGGGATTTCATTTTTTAAAACTTATTTGAACTCCTGACTTTTTGTGTGTTCAAAATGCACCATTCAAAGCAACATCATCATTTTTCAATCCTTTCTGACTTCATTTGTTATTTTTCATGCATTTACTAATTATTTTGAGCTATAAGACCCTAAAATTGAAAAGCATTTCAAATGAACTCTGAAAAGGTTGAAAGTTGGCATGGTATCATCATTTCATCCACATAGCATGTGCAAGAAAGTTGAGAGGGTTACCGCAAAAACTGGATGCACTTCGTGTACAAAACGGACAATCTCTTTCAAAGTATCAGGATTTCATACGGAAACTCGTCTGTTACAAAGGGATTTCAGTTTTTAAAACATATTTGAACTCCTGACTTTTTGTGTGTTCAAAATGCACCATTCAAAGCCACATCAACATTTTTCAATCCTTTTTGACTACATTTGTTATTTTTCATGCATTTACTAATTATTTTGAGCAATAAGACCCTAAAATTGAAAAGCATTTCAAATGAATCCTGAAAAGGTTGAAAGTTGGCATGGTATCATCATTTCATCCACATAGCATGTGCAAGAAAGTTGAGAGGGTTACCGCAAAAACTGGATGCACTTCGTGTACAAAACGGACAATCTCTTTCAAAGTATCAGGATTTCATACGGAAACTCGTCTGTTACAAAGGGATTTCAGTTTTTAAAACATATTTGAACTCCTGACTTTTTGTGTGTTCAAAATGCACCATTCAAAGCCACATCAACATTTTTCAATCCTTTCTGACTTCATTTGTTATTTTTCATGCATTTACTAATTATTTTGAGCTATAAGACCGTAAAATTGAAAAGCATTTCAAATGAACTCTGAAACGGTTGAAAGTTGGCATGGTATCATCATTTCATCCACATAGCATGTGCAAGAAAGTTGAGAGGGTTACGGCAAAAACTGGATGCACTTCGTGTACAAAACGGACAATCTCTTTCAAAGTATCAGGATTTCATACGGAAACTCATCTGTTACAAAGGGATTTCATTTTTTAAAACTTATTTGAACTCCTGACTTTTTGTGTGTTCAAAATGCACCGTTCAAAGCCACATCATCATTTTTCAATCCTTTCTGACTACATTTGTTATTTTTCATGCATTTACTAATTATTTTGAGCTATAAGACCGTAAAATTGAAAAGCATTTCAAATGAACTCTGAAAAGGTTGAAAGTTGGCTTGGTATCATCATTTCATCCACATAGCATGTGCAAGAAAGTTGAGAGGGTACGGCAAAAACTGGATGCACTTCGTGTACAAAACAGACAATCTCTTTCAAAGTATCGGGATTTCATACGGAAACTCGTCTGTTACAAAGGGATTTCATTTTTTAAAACTTATTTGAACTCCTGACTTTTTGTGTGTTCAAAATGCACCATTCAAAGCCACATCATCATTTTTCAATCCTTTCTGACTTCATTTGTTATTTTTCATGCATTTACTAATCATTTTGAGCTATAAGACCCTAAAATTGAAAAGCATTTCAAATGAACTCTGAAAAGGTTGAAAGTTGGCATGGTATCATCATTTCATCCACATAGCATGTGCAAGAAAGTTGAGAGGGTTACCGCAAAAACTGGATGCACTTTGTGTACAAAACGGACAATCTCTTTCAAAGTATCAGGATTTCATACGGAAACTCGTCTGTTACAAAGGGATTTTATTTTTTAAAACTTATTTGAACTCCTGACTTTTTGTGTGTTCAAAATGCACAATTCAAAGCCACATCATCATTTTTCAATCCTTTCTGACTTCATTTGTTATTTTTCATGCATTTACTACTTATTTTGAACTATAAGACCCGAAAATTGAAAAGCATTTCAAATGAACTCTGAAAAGGTTGAAAGTTGGCATGGTATCATCATTTCATCCACATAGCATGTGCAAGAAAGTTGAGAGGGTTACCGCAAAAACTGGATGCACTTCGTGTACAAAACGGACAATCTCTTTCAAAATATCAGGATTTCATACGGAAACTCGTCTGTTACAAAGGGATTTCATTTTTTAAAACTTATTTGAACTCCTGACTTTTTGTGTGTTTAAAATGCACCATTCAAGGCCACATCATCATTTTTCAATCCTTTCTGACTTCATTTGTTATTTTTCACGCATTTACTAATTATTTTGAGCTATAAGACCCAAAAATTGAAAAGCATTTCAAATGAACTCTGAAAAGGTTGAAAGTTGGCATGGTATCATCATTTCATCCACATAGCATGTGCAAGAAAGTTGAGAGGGTTACGGCAAAAACTGGATGCACTTCTTGTACAAAACGGACAATCTCTTTCAAAGTATCAGGATTTCATACGGAAACTCGTCTGTTACAAAGGGATTTCATTTTTTAAAACTTATTTGAACTCCTGACTTTTTGTGTGTTCAAAATGCACCGTTCAAAGCCACATCATCATTTTTCAATCCTTTCTGACTACATTTGTTATTTTTCATGCATTTACTAATTATTTTGAGCTATAAGACCGTAAAATTGAAAAGCATTTCAAATGAACTCTGAAAAGGTTGAAAGTTGGCTTGGTATCATCATTTCATCCACATAGCATGTGCAAGAAAGTTGAGAGGGTTACGGCAAAAACTGGATGCACTTCGTGTACAAAACAGACAATCTCTTTCAAAGTATCGGGATTTCATACGGAAACTCGTCTGTTACAAAGGGATTTCATTTTTTAAAACTTATTTGAACTCCTGACTTTTTGTGTGTTCAAAATGCACCATTCAAAGCCACATCATCATTTTTCAATCCTTTCTGACTTCATTTGTTATTTTTCATGCATTTACTAATTATTTTGAGCTATAAGACCCTAAAATTGAAAAGCATTTCAAATGAACTCTGAAAAGGTTCAAAGTTGGCATGGTATCATCATTTCATGCACATAGCATGTGCAAGAAAGTTGAGAGGGTTACCGCAAAAACTGGATGCACTTCGTGTACAAAACGGACAATCTCTTTCAAAGTATCAGGATTTCATACGGAAACTCGTCTGTTACAAAGGGATTTCAGTTTTTAAAACATATTTGAACTCCTGACTTTTTGTGTGTTCAAAATGCACCATTCAAAGCCACATCAACATTTTTCAATCCTTTTTGACTACATTTGTTATTTTTCATGCATTTACTAATTATTTTGAGAAATAAGACTCTAAAATTGAAAAGCATTTCAAATGAATCCTGAAAAGGTTGAAAGTTGGCATGGTATCATCATTTCATCCACATAGCATGTGCAAGAAAGTTGAGAGGGTTACCGCAAAAACAGGATGCACTTCGTGTACAAAACGGACAATCTCTTTCAAAGTATCAGGATTTCATACGGAAACTCGTCTGTTACAAAGGGATTTCAGTTTTTAGAACATATTTGAACTCCTGACTTTTTGTGTGTTCAAAATGCACCATTCAAAGCCACATCAACATTTTTCAATCCTTTCTGACTTCATTTGTTATTTTTCATGCATTTACTAATTATTTTGAGCTATAAGACCGTAAAATTGAAAAGCATTTCAAATGAACTCTGAAAAGGTTGAAAGTTGGCATGGTATCATCATTTCATCCACATAGCATGTGCAAGAAAGTTGAGAGGGTTACGGCAGAAACTGGATGCACTTCGTGTACAAAACGGACAATCTCTTTCAAAGTATCAGGATTTCATACGGAAACTCATCTGTTACAAAGGGATTTCATTTTTTAAAACTTATTTGAACTCCTGACTTTTTGTGTGTTCAAAATGCACTGTTCAAAGCCACATCATCATTTTTCAATCCTTTCTGACTACATTTGTTATTTTTCATGCATTTACTAATTATTTTGAGCTATAAGACCGTAAAATTGAAAAGCATTTCAAATGAACTCTGAAAAGGTTGAAAGTTGGCTTGGTATCATCATTTCATCCACATAGCATGTGCAAGAAAGTTGAGAGGGTTACGGAAAAAACTGGATGCACTTCGTGTACAAAACAGACAATCTCTTTCAAAGTATCGGGATTTCATACGGAAACTCGTCTGTTACAAAGGGATTTCATTTTTTAAAACTTATTTGAACTCCTGACTTTTTGTGTGTTCAAAATGCACCATTCAAAGCCACATCATCATTTTTCAATCCTTTCTGACTTCATTTGTTATTTTTCATGCATTTACTACTTATTTTGAGCTATAAGACCCTAAAATTGAAAAGCATTTCAAATGAACTCTGAAAAGGTTGAAAGTTGGCAACGTATCATCATTTCATCCACATAGCATGTGCAAGAAAGTTGAGAGGGTTACGGCAAAAACTGGATGCACTTCGTGTACAAAACGGACAATCTCTTTCAAAGTATCAGGATTTCATACGAAAACTCGTCTGTTACAAAGGGATTTCATTTTTTAAAACTTATTTGAACTCCTGACTTTTTGTGTGTTCAAAATGCACCATTCAAAGCAACATCATCATTTTTCAATCCTTTCTGACTTCATTTGTTATTTTTCATGCATTTACTAATTATTTTGAGCTATAAGACCCAAAAATTGAAAAGCATTTCAAATGAACTCTGAAAAGGTTGAAAGTTGGCATGGTATCATCATTTCATCCACATAGCATGTGCAAGAAAGTTGAGAGGGTTACGGCAAAAACTGGATGCACTTCGTGTACAAAACGGACAATCTCTTTCAAAGTATCAGGATTTCATACGGAAACTCGTCTGTTACAAAGGGATTTCAGTTTTTAAAAGATATTTGAACTCCTGACTTTTTGTGTGTTCAAAATGCACCATTCAAAGCCACATCAACATTTTTCAATCCTTTCTGATTACATTTGTTATTTTTCATGCATTTACTAATTATTTTGAGCTTTAAGACCGTAAAATTGAAAAGCATTTCAAATGAACTCTGAAAAGGTTGAAAGTTGGCATGGTATCATCATTTCATCCACATAGCATGTGCAAGAAAGTTGAGAGGGTTACGGCAAAAACTGGATGCACTTCGTGTACAAAACGGACAATCTCTTTCAAAGTATCAGGATTTCATACGGAAACTCGTCTGTTGGAAAGGGATTTCATTTCTTAAAACTTATTTGAACTCCTGACTTTTTGTGTGTTCAAAATGCACCATTCAAAGCAACATCATCATTTTTCAATCCTTTCTGACTTCATTTGTTATTTTTCATGCATTTACTACTTATTTTGAGCTATAAGACCCTAAAATTGAAAAGCATTTCAAATGAACTCTGAAAAGGTTGAAAGTTGGCAACGTATCATCATTTCATCCACATAGCATGTGCAAGAAAGTTGAGAGGGTTACGGCAAAAACTGGATGCACTTCGTGTACAAAACGGACAATCTCTTTCAAAGTATCATGATTTCATACGGAAACTCGTCTGTTACAAAGGGATTTCAATTTTTAAAACTTATTTGAACTCCTGACTTTTTGTGTGTTCAAAATGCACCATTCAAAGCCACATCATCATTTTTCAATCCTTTCTGACTACGTTTGTTATTTTTCATGCATTTACTAATTATTTTGAGCTATAAGACCGTAAAATTGAAAAGCATTTCAAATGAACTCTGAAAAGGTTGAAAGTTGGCATGGTATCATCATTTCATCCACATAGCATGTGCAAGAAAGTTGAGAGGGTTACGGCAAAAACTGGATGCACTTCGTGTACAAAACGGACAATCTCTTTCAAAGTATCAGGATTTCATACGGAAACTCGTCTGTTACAAAGGGATTTCATTTTTTAAAACTTATTTGAACTCCTGACTTTTTGTGTGTTCAAAATGCACCATTCAAAGCCACATCATCATTTTTCAATCCTTTCTGACTTCATTTGTTATTTTTCATGCATTTACTACTTATTTTGAGCTATAAGACCCTAAAATTGAAAAGCATTTCAAATGAACTCTGAAAAGGTTGAAAGTTGGCAACGTATCATCATTTCATCCACATAGCATGTGCAAGAAAGTTGAGAGGGTTACCGCAAAAACTGGATGCACTTCGTGTACAAAACGGACAATCTCTTTTAAAATATCAGGATTTCATACGGAACCTCGTCTGTTACAAAGGGATTTCATTTTTTTAAACTTATTTGAACTCCTGACTTTATGTGTGTTCAAAATGCACCATTCAAAGCCACATCATCATTTTTCAATCCTTTCTGACTTCATTTGTTATTTTTCATGCATTTACAAATTATTTTGAGCTATAAGACCCAAAAATTGAAAAGCATTTCAAATGAACTCTGAAAAGGTTGAAAGTTGGCATGGTATCATCATTTCATCCACATAGCATGTGCAAGAAAGTTGAGAGGGTTACGGCAAAAACTGGATGCACTTCGTGTACAAAACGGACAATCTCTTTCAAAGTATCAGGATTTCATACGGAAACTCGTCTGTTATAAAGGGATTTCATTTTTTAAAACTTATTTGAACTCCTGACTTTTTGTGTGTTCAAAATGCACCATTCAAAGCCACATCATCATTTTTCAATCCTTTCTGACTTCATTTGTTATTTTTCATGCATTTACTAATTATTTTGAGCTATAAGACCCGAAAATTGAAAAGCATTTCAAATGAACTCTGAAAAGGTTGAAAGTTGGCATGGTATCATCATTTCATCCACATAGCATGTGCAAGAAAGTTGAGAGGGTTACGGCAAAAACTGGATGCACTTCGTGTACAAAACGGACAATCTCTTTCAAAGTATCAGGATTTCATACGGAAACTCGTCTGTTATAAAGGGATTTCATTTTTTAAAACTTATTTGAACTCCTGACTTTTTGTGTGTTCAAAATGCACCATTCAAAGCCACATCATCATTTTTCAATCCTTTCTGACTTCATTTGTTATTTTTCATGCATTTACTAATTATTTTGAGCTATAAGACCCGAAAATTGAAAAGCATTTCAAATGAACTCTGAAAAGGTTGAAAGTTGGCATGGTATCATCATTTCATCCACATAGCATGTGCAAGAAAGTTGAGAGGGTTACGGCAAAAACTGGATGCACTTCGTGTACAAAACGGACAATCTCTTTCAAAGTATCAGGATTTCATACGGAAACTCGTCTGTTACAAAGGGATTTCATTTTTTAAAACTTATTTGAACTCCTGACTTTTCGTGTGTTCAAAATGCACCATTCAAAGCCACATCATCATTTTTCAATACTTTCTGACTTCATTTGTTATTTTTCATGCATTTACTAATTATTTTGAGCTATAAGACTCGAAAATTGAAAAGCATTTCAAATGAACTCTGAAAAGGTTGAAAGTTGGCAACGTATCATCATTTCATCCACATAGCATGTGCAAGAAAGTTGAGAGGGTTACGGCAAAAACTGGATGCACTTCGTCTACAAAACGGACAATCTCTTTCAAAGTATCAGGATTTCATACGGAAACTCGTCTGTTACAAAGGGATTTCAATTTTTAAAACTTATTTGAACTCCTGACTTTTTGTGTGTTCAAAATGCACCATTCAAAGCAACATCATCATTTTTCAATCCTTTCTGACTTCGTTTGTTATTTTTCATGCATTTACTAATTATTTTGAGCTATAAGACCCAAAAATTGAAAAGCATTTCAAATGAACTCTGAAAAGGTTGAAAGTTGGCATGGTATCATCATTTCATCCACATAGCATGTGCAAGAAAGTTGAGAGGGTTACGGCAAAAACTGGATGCACTTCGTGTACAAAACGGACAATCTCTTTCAAAGTATCAGGATTTCATACGGAAACTCGTCTGTTACAAAGGGATTTCAGTTTTTAAAAGATATTTGAACTCCTGACTTTTTGTGTGTTCAAAATGCACCATTCAAAGCCACATCAACATTTTTCAATCCTTTCTGACTACATTTGTTATTTTTCATGCATTTACTAATTATTTTGAGCTTTAAGACCGTAAAATTGAAAAGCATTTCAAATGAACTCTGAAAAGGTTGAAAGTTGGCATGGTATCATCATTTCATCCACATAGCATGTGCAAGAAAGTTGAGAGGGTTACGGCAAAAACTGGATGCACTTCGTGTACAAAACGGACAATCTCTTTCAAAGTATCAGGATTTCATACGGAAACTCGTCTGTTACAAAGGGATTTCATTTTTTAAAACTTATTTGAACTCCTGACTTTTTGTGTGTTCAAAATGCACCATTCAAAGCAACATCATCATTTTTCAATCCTTTCTGACTTCATTTGTTATTTTTCATGCATTTACTAATTATTTTGAGCTATAAGACCCTAAAATTGAAAAGCATTTCAAATGAACTCTGAAAAGGTTGAAAGTTGGCATGGTATCATCATTTCATCCACATAGCATGTGCAAGAAAGTTGAGAGGGTTACCGCAAAAACTGGATGCACTTCGTGTACAAAACGGACAATCTCTTTCAAAGTATCAGGATTTCATACGGAAACTCGTCTGTTACAAAGGGATTTCAGTTTTTAAAACATATTTGAACTCCTGACTTTTTGTGTGTTCAAAATGCACCATTCAAAGCCACATCAACATTTTTCAATCCTTTTTGACTACATTTGTTATTTTTCATGCATTTACTAATTATTTTGAGCAATAAGACCCTAAAATTGAAAAGCATTTCAAATGAATCCTGAAAAGGTTGAAAGTTGGCATGGTATCATCATTTCATCCACATAGCATGTGCAAGAAAGTTGAGAGGGTTACCGCAAAAACTGGATGCACTTCGTGTACAAAACGGACAATCTCTTTCAAAGTATCAGGATTTCATACGGAAACTCGTCTGTTACAAAGGGATTTCAGTTTTTAAAACATATTTGAACTCCTGACTTTTTGTGTGTTCAAAATGCACCATTCAAAGCCACATCAACATTTTTCAATCCTTTCTGACTTCATTTGTTATTTTTCATGCATTTACTAATTATTTTGAGCTATAAGACCGTAAAATTGAAAAGCATTTCAAATGAACTCTGAAACGGTTGAAAGTTGGCATGGTATCATCATTTCATCCACATAGCATGTGCAAGAAAGTTGAGAGGGTTACGGCAAAAACTGGATGCACTTCGTGTACAAAACGGACAATCTCTTTCAAAGTATCAGGATTTCATACAGAAACTCATCTCTTACAAAGGGATTTCATTTTTTAAAACTTATTTGAACTCCTGACTTTTTGTGTGTTCAAAATGCACCGTTCAAAGCCACATCATCATTTTTCAATCCTTTCTGACTACATTTGTTCTTTTTCATGCATTTACTAATTATTTTGAGCTATAAGACCGTAAAATTGAAAAGCATTTCAAATGAACTCTGAAAAGGTTGAAAGTTGGCTTGGTATCATCATTTCATCCACATAGCATGTGCAAGAAAGTTGAGAGGGTACGGCAAAAACTGGATGCACTTCGTGTACAAAACGGACAATCTCTTTCAAAGTATCGGGATTTCATACGGAAACTCGTCTGTTACAAAGGGATTTCATTTTTTAAAACTTATTTGAACTCCTGACTTTTTGTGTGTTCAAAATGCACCATTCAAAGCCACATCATCATTTTTCAATCCTTTCTGACTTCATTTGTTATTTTTCATGCATTTACTAATCATTTTGAGCTATAAGACCCTAAAATTGAAAAGCATTTCAAATGAACTCTGAAAAGGTTGAAAGTTGGCATGGTATCATCATTTCATCCACATAGCATGTGCAAGAAAGTTGAGAGGGTTACCGCAAAAACTGGATGCACTTTGTGTACAAAACGGACAATCTCTTTCAAAGTATCAGGATTTCATACGGAAACTCGTCTGTTACAAAGGGATTTTATTTTTTAAAACTTATTTGAACTCCTGACTTTTTGTGTGTTCAAAATGCACCATTCAAAGCCACATCATCATTTTTCAATCCTTTCTGACTTCATTTGTTATTTTTCATGCATTTACTACTTATTTTGAACTATAAGACCCGAAAATTGAAAAGCATTTCAAATGAACTCTGAAAAGGTTGAAAGTTGGCATGGTATCATCATTTCATCCACATAGCATGTGCAAGAATGTTGAGAGGGTTACCGCAAAACCTGGATGCACTTCGTGTACAAAACGGACAATCTCTTTCAAAATATCAGGATTTCATACGGAAACTCGTCTGTTACAAAGGGATTTCATTTTTTAAAACTTATTTGAACTCCTGACTTTTTGTGTGTTTAAAATGCACCATTCAAGGCCACATCATCATTTTTCAATCCTTTCTGACTTCATTTGTTATTTTTCACGCATTTACTAATTATTTTGAGCTATAAGACCCAAAAATTGAAAAGCATTTCAAATGAACTCTGAAAAGGTTGAAAGTTGGCATGGTATCATCATTTCATCCACATAGCATGTGCAAGAAAGTTGAGAGGGTTACGGCAAAAACTGGATGCACTTCGTGTACAAAACGGACAATCTCTTTCAAAGTATCAGGATTTCATACGGAAACTCGTCTGTTACAAAGGGATTTCATTTTTTAAAACTTATTTGAACTCCTGACTTTTTGTGTGTTCAAAATGCACCGTTCAAAGCCACATCATCATTTTTCAATCCTTTCTCACTACATTTGTTATTTTTCATGCATTTACTAATTATTTTGAGCTATAAGACCGTAAAATTGAAAAGCATTTCAAATGAACTCTGAAAAGGTTGAAAGTTGGCTTGGTATCATCATTTCATCCACATAGCATGTGCAAGAAAGTTGAGAGGGTTACGGCAAAAACTGGATGCACTTCGTGTACAAAACAGACAATCTCTTTCAAAGTATCGGGATTTCATACGGAAACTCGTCTGTTACAAAGGGATTTCATTTTTTAAAACTTATTTGAACTCCTGACTTTTTGTGTGTTCAAAATGCACCATTCAAAGCCACATCATCATTTTTCAATCCTTTCTGACTTCATTTGTTATTTTTCATGCATTTACTAATTATTTTGAGCTATAAGACCCTAAAATTGAAAAGCATTTCAAATGAACTCTGAAAAGGTTGAAAGTTGGCATGGTATCATCATTTCATCCACATAGCATGTGCAAGAAAGTTGAGAGGGTTACCGCAAAAACTGGATGCACTTCGTGTACAAAACGGACAATCTCTTTCAAAGTATCAGGATTTCATACGGAAACTCGTCTGTTACAAAGGGATTTCAGTTTTTAAAACATATTTGAACTCCTGACTTTTTGTGTGTTAAAAATGCACCATTCAAAGCCACATCAACATTTTTCAATCCTTTTTGACTACATTTGTTATTTTTCATGCATTTACTAATTATTTTGAGAAATAAGACCCTAAAATTGAAAAGCATTTCAAATGAATCCTGAAAAGGTTGAAAGTTGGCATGGTATCATCATTTCATCCACATAGCATGTGCAAGAAAGTTGAGAGGGTTACCGCAAAAACAGGATGCACTTCGTGTACAAAACGGACAATCTCTTTCAAAGTATCAGGATTTCATACGGAAACTCGTCTGTTACAAAGGGATTTCAGTTTTTAGAACATATTTGAACTCCTGACTTTTTGTGTGTTCAAAATGCACCATTCAAAGCCACATCAACATTTTTCAATCCTTTCTGACTTCATTTGTTATTTTTCATGCATTTACTAATTATTTTGAGCTATGAGACCGTAATATTGAAAAGCATTTCAAATGAACTCTGAAAAGGTTGAAAGTTGGCATGGTATCATCATTTCATCCACATAGCATGTGCAAGAAAGTTGAGAGGGTTACCGCAAAAACTGGATGCACTTCGTGTACAAAACGGACAATCTCTTTCAAAGTATCAGGATTTCATACGGAAACTCGTCTGTTACAAAGGGATTTCAGTTTTTAAAACATATTTGAACTCCTGACTTTTTGTGTGTTCAAAATGCACCATTCAAAGCCACATCAACATTTTTCAATCCTTTTTGACTACATTTGTTATTTTTCATGCATTTACTAATTATTTTGAGCAATAAGACCCTAAAATTGAAAAGCATTTCAAATGAATCCTGAAAAGGTTGAAAGTTGGCATGGTATCATCATTTCATCCACATAGCATGTGCAAGAAAGTTGAGAGGGTTACCGCAAAAACTGGATGCACTTCGTGTACAAAACGGACAATCTCTTTCAAAGTATCAGGATTTCATACGGAAACTCGTCTGTTACAAAGGGATTTCAGTTTTTAAAACATATTTGAACTCCTGACTTTTTGTGTGTTCAAAATGCACCATTCAAAGCCACATCAACATTTTTCAATCCTTTCTGACTTCATTTGTTATTTTTCATGCATTTACTAATTATTTTGAGCTATAAGACCGTAAAATTGAAAAGCATTTCAAATGAACTCTGAAACGGTTGAAAGTTGGCATGGTATCATCATTTCATCCACATAGCATGTGCAAGAAAGTTGAGAGGGTTACGGCAAAAACTGGATGCACTTCGTGTACAAAACGGACAATCTCTTTCAAAGTATCAGGATTTCATACAGAAACTCATCTGTTACAAAGGGATTTCATTTTTTAAAACTTATTTGAACTCCTGACTTTTTGTGTGTTCAAAATGCACCGTTCAAAGCCACATCATCATTTTTCAATCCTTTCTGACTACATTTGTTCTTTTTCATGCATTTACTAATTATTTTGAGCTATAAGACCGTAAAATTGAAAAGCATTTCAAATGAACTCTGAAAAGGTTGAAAGTTGGCTTGGTATCATCATTTCATCCACATAGCATGTGCAAGAAAGTTGAGAGGGTACGGCAAAAACTGGATGCACTTCGTGTACAAAACGGACAATCTCTTTCAAAGTATCGGGATTTCATACGGAAACTCGTCTGTTACAAAGGGATTTCATTTTTTAAAACTTATTTGAACTCCTGACTTTTTGTGTGTTCAAAATGCACCATTCAAAGCCACATCATCATTTTTCAATCCTTTCTGACTTCATTTGTTATTTTTCATGCATTTACTAATCATTTTGAGCTATAAGACCCTAAAATTGAAAAGCATTTCAAATGAACTCTGAAAAGGTTGAAAGTTGGCATGGTATCATCATTTCATCCACATAGTATGTGCAAGAAAGTTGAGAGGGTTACCGCAAAAACTGGATGCACTTTGTGTACAAAACGGACAATCTCTTTCAAAGTATCAGGATTTCATACGGAAACTCGTCTGTTACAAAGGGATTTTATTTTTTAAAACTTATTTGAACTCCTGACTTTTTGTGTGTTCAAAATGCACCATTCAAAGCCACATCATCATTTTTCAATCCTTTCTGACTTCATTTGTTATTTTTCATGCATTTACTACTTATTTTGAACTATAAGACCCGAAAATTGAAAAGCATTTCAAATGAACTCTGAAAAGGTTGAAAGTTGGCATGGTATCATCATTTCATCCACATAGCATGTGCAAGAATGTTGAGAGGGTTACCGCAAAACCTGGATGCACTTCGTGTACAAAACGGACAATCTCTTTCAAAATATCAGGATTTCATACGGAAACTCGTCTGTTACAAAGGGATTTCATTTTTTAAAACTTATTTGAACTCCTGACTTTTTGTGTGTTTAAAATGCACCATTCAAGGCCACATCATCATTTTTCAATCCTTTCTGACTTCATTTGTTATTTTTCACGCATTTACTAATTATTTTGAGCTATAAGACCCAAAAATTGAAAAGCATTTCAAATGAACTCTGAAAAGGTTGAAAGTTGGCATGGTATCATCATTTCATCCACATAGCATGTGCAAGAAAGTTGAGAGGGTTACGGCAAAAACTGGATGCACTTCGTGTACAAAACGGACAATCTCTTTCAAAGTATCAGGATTTCATACGGAAACTCGTCTGTTACAAAGGGATTTCATTTTTTAAAACTTATTTGAACTCCTGACTTTTTGTGTGTTCAAAATGCACCGTTCAAAGCCACATCATCATTTTTCAATCCTTTCTCACTACATTTGTTATTTTTCATGCATTTACTAATTATTTTGAGCTATAAGACCGTAAAATTGAAAAGCATTTCAAATGAACTCTGAAAAGGTTGAAAGTTGGCTTGGTATCATCATTTCATCCACATAGCATGTGCAAGAAAGTTGAGAGGGTTACGGTAAAAACTGGATGCACTTCGTGTACAAAACAGACAATCTCTTTCAAAGTATCGGGATTTCATACGGAAACTCGTCTGTTACAAAGGGATTTCATTTTTTAAAACTTATTTGAACTCCTGACTTTTTGTGTGTTCAAAATGCACCATTCAAAGCCACATCATCATTTTTCAATCCTTTCTGACTTCATTTGTTATTTTTCATGCATTTACTAATTATTTTGAGCTATAAGACCCTAAAATTGAAAAGCATTTCAAATGAACTCTGAAAAGGTTGAAAGTTGGCATGGTATCATCATTTCATCCACATAGCATGTGCAAGAAAGTTGAGAGGGTTACGGCAAAAACTGGATGCACTTCGTGTACAAAACGGACAATCTCTTTCAAAGTATCAGGATTTCATACGGAAACTCATCTGTTACAAAGGGATTTCAGTTTTTAAAACATATTTGAACTCCTGACTTTTTGTGTGTTAAAAATGCACCATTCAAAGCCACATCAACATTTTTCAATCCTTTTTGACTACATTTGTTATTTTTCATGCATTTACTAATTATTTTGAGAAATAAGACCCTAAAATTGAAAAGCATTTCAAATGAATCCTGAAAAGGTTGAAAGTTGGCATGGTATCATCATTTCATCCACATAGCATGTGCAAGAAAGTTGAGAGGGTTACCGCAAAAACAGGATGCACTTCGTGTACAAAACGGACAATCTCTTTCAAAGTATCAGGATTTCATACGGAAACTCGTCTGTTACAAAGGGATTTCAGTTTTTAGAACATATTTGAACTCCTGACTTTTTGTGTGTTCAAAATGCACCATTCAAAGCCACATCAACATTTTTCAATCCTTTCTGACTTCATTTGTTATTTTTCATGCATTTACTAATTATTTTGAGCTATGAGACCGTAATATTGAAAAGCATTTCAAATGAACTCTGAAAAGGTTGAAAGTTGGCATGGTATCATCATTTCATCCACATAGCATGTGCAAGAAAGTTGAGAGGGTTACGGCAGAAACTGGATGCACTTCGTGTACAAAACGGACAATCTCTTTCAAAGTATCAGGATTTCATACGGAAACTCATCTGTTACAAAGGGATTTCATTTTTTAAAACTTATTTGAACTCCTGACTTTTTGTGTGTTCAAAATGCACTGTTCAAAGCCACATCATCATTTTTCAATCCTTTCTGACTACATTTGTTATTTTTCATGCATTTACTAATTATTTTGAGCTATAAGACCGTAAAATTGAAAAGCATTTCAAATGAACTCTGAAAAGGTTGAAAGTTGGCTTGGTATCATCATTTCATCCACATAGCATGTGCAAGAAAGTTGAGAGGGTTACGGCAAAAACTGGATGCACTTCGTGTACAAAACAGACAATCTCTTTCAAAGTATCGGGATTTCATACGGAAACTCGTCTGTTACAAAGGGATTTCATTTTTTAAAACTTATTTGAACTCCTGACTTTTTGTGTGTTCAAAATGCACCATTCAAAGCCACATCATCATTTTTCAATCCTTTCTGACTTCATTTGTTATTTTTCATGCATTTACTAATCATTTTGAGCTATAAGACCCTAAAATTGAAAAGCATTTCAAATGAACTCTGAAAAGGTTGAAAGTTGGCATCGTATCATCATTTCATCCACATAGCATGTGCAAGAAAGTTGAGAGGGTTACCGCAAAAACTGGATGCACTTTGTGTACAAAACGGACAATCTCTTTCAAAGTATCAGGATTTCATACGGAAACTCGTCTGTTACAAAGGGATTTCATTTTTTAAAACTTATTTGAACTCCTGACTTTTTGTGTGTTCAAAATGCACCATTCAAAGCCACATCATCATTTTTCAATCCTTTCTGACTTCATTTGTTATTTTTCATGCATTTACTACTTATTTTGAGCTATAAGACCCGAAAATTGAAAAGCATTTCAAATGAACTCTGAAAAGGTTGAAAGTTGGCATGGTATCATCATTTCATCCACATAGCATGTGCAAGAAAGTTGAGAGGGTTACCGCAAAAACTGGATGCACTTCGTGTACAAAACGGACAATCTCTTTCAAAATATCAGGATTTCATACGGAAACTCGTCTGTTACAAAGGGATTTCATTTTTTAAAACTTATTTGAACTCCTGACTTTTTGTGTGTTCAAAACGCACCATTCAAGGCCACATCATCATTTTTCAATCCTTTCTGACTTCATTTGTTATTTTTCACGCATTTACTAATTATTTTGAGCTATAAGACCCAAAAATTGAAAAGCATTTCAAATGAACTCTGAAAAGGTTGAAAGTTGGCATGGTATCATCATTTCATCCACATAGCATGTGCAAGAAAGTTGAGAGGGTTACGGCAAAAACTGGATGCACTTCGTGTACAAAGCGGACAATCTCTTTCAAAGTATCAGGATTTCATACGGAAACTCGTCTGTTACAAAGGGATTTCATTTTTTAAAACTTATTTGAACTCCTGACTTTTTGTGTGTTCAAAATGCACCGTTCAAAGCCACATCATCATTTTTCAGTCCTTTCTGACTACATTTGTTATTTTTCATGCATTTACTAATTATTTTGAGCTATAAGACCGTAAAATTGAAAAGCATTTCAAATGAACTCTAAAAAGGTTGAAAGGTGGCTTGGTATCATCATTTCATCCACATAGCATGTGCAAGAAAGTTGAGAGGGTTACGGCAAAAACTGGATGCACTTCGTGTACAAAACAGACAATCTCTTTCAAAGTATCGGGATTTCATACGGAAACTCGTCTGTTACAAAGGGAATTCATTTTTTAAAACTTATTTGAACTCCTGACTTTTTGTGTGTTCAAAATGCACCATTCAAAGCCACATCATCATTTTTCAATCCTTTCTGACTTCATTTGTTATTTTTCATGCATTTACTAATCATTTTGAGCTATAAGACCCTAAAATTGAAAAGCATTTCAAATGAACTCTGAAAAGGTTGAAAGTTGGCATGGTATCATCATTTCATCCACATAGCATGTGCAAGAAAGTTGAGAGGGTTACCGCAAAAACTGGATGCACTTCGTGTACAAAACGGACAATCTCTTTCAAAATATCAGGATTTCATACGGAAACTCGTCTGTTACAAAGGGATTTCATTTTTTAAAACTTATTTGAACTCCTGACTTTTTGTGTGTTCAAAATGCACCATTCAAGGCCACATCATCATTTTTCAATCCTTTCTGACTTCATTTGTTATTTTTCACGCATTTACTAATTATTTTGAGCTATAAGACCCAAAAATTGAAAAGCATTTCAAATGAACTCTGAAAAGGTTGAAAGTTGGCATGGTATCATCATTTCATCCACATAGCATGTGCAAGAAAGTTGAGAGGGTTACGGCAAAAACTGGATGCACTTCGTGTACAAAACGGACAATCTCTTTCAAAGTATCAGGATTTCATACGGAAACTCGTCTGTTACAAAGGGATTTCATTTTTTAAAACTTATTTGAACTCCTGACTTTTTTTGTGTTCAAAATGCACCGTTCAAAGCCACATCATCATTTTTCAATCCTTTCTGACTACATTTGTTATTTTTCATGCATTTACTAATTATTTTGAGCTATAAGACCGTAAAATTGAAAAGCATTTCAAATGAACTCTGAAAAGGTTGAAAGTTGGCTTGGTATCATCATTTCATCCACATAGCATGTGCAAGAAAGTTGAGAGGGTTACGGCAAAAACTGGATGCACTTCGTGTACAAAACAGACAATCTCTTTCAAAGTATCGGGATTTCATACGGAAACTCGTCTGTTACAAAGGGATTTCATTTTTTAAAACTTATTTGAACTCCTGACTTTTTGTGTGTTCAAAATGCACCATTCAAAGCCACATCATCATTTTTCAATCCTTTCTGACTTCATTTGTTATTTTTCATGCATTTACTAATCATTTTGAGCTATAAGACCCTAAAATTGAAAAGCATTTCAAATGAACTCTGAAAAGGTTGAAAGTTGGCATCGTATCATCATTTCATCCACATAGCATGTGCAAGAAAGTTGAGAGGGTTACCGCAAAAACTGGAAGCACTTTGTGTACAAAACGGACAATCTCTTTCAAAGTATCAGGATTTCATACGGAAACTCGTCTGTTACAAAGGGATTTCATTTTTTAAAACTTATTTGAACTCCTGACTTTTTGTGTGTTCAAAATGCACCATTCAAAGCCACATCATCATTTTTCAATCCTTTCTGACTTCCTTTGTTATTTTTCATGCATTTACTACTTATTTTGAGCTATAAGACCCGAAAATTGAAAAGCATTTCAAATGAACTCTGAAAAGGTTGAAAGTTGGCATGGTATCATCATTTCATACACATAGCATGTGCAAGAAAGTTGAGAGGGTTACGGCAAAAACTGGATGCACTTCGTGTACAAAACGGACAATCTCTTTCAAAGTATCAGGATTTCATACGGAAACTCGTCTGTTACAAAGGGATTTCAGTTTTAAAACTTATTTGAACTCCTGACTTTTTGTGTGTTCAAACTGCACCATTCAAAGCCACATCATCATTTTTCAATCCTTTCTGACTACGTTTGTTATTTTTCATGCATTTACTAATTATTTTGAGCTATAAGACCGTAAAATTGAAAAGCATTTCAAATGAACTCTGAGAAGGTTGAAAGTTGGCATGGTATCATCATTTCATCCACATAGCATGTGCAAGAATGTTGAGAGGGTTACGGCAAAAACTGGATGCACTTCGTGTACAAAACGGACAATCTCTTTCAAAGTATCAGGATTTCATACGGAAACTCGTCTGTTACAAAGGGATTTCATTTTTTAAAACTTATTTGAACTCCTGACTTTTTGTGTGTTCAAAATGCACCATTCAAAGCAACATCATCATTTTTCAATCCTTTCTGACTTCATTTGTTATTTTTCATGCATTTACTACTTATTTTGAGCTATAAGACCCTAAAATTGAAAAGCATTTCAAATGAACTCTGAAAAGGTTGAAAGTTGGCAACGTATCATCATTTCATCCACATAGCATGTGCAAGAAAGTTGAGAGGGTTACGGCAAAAACTGGATGCACTTCGTGTACAAAACGGACAATCTCTTTCAAAGTATCAGGATTTCATACGGAAACTCGTCTGTTACAAAGGGATTTCAGTTTTTAAAACTTATTTGAACTCCTGACTTTTTGTGTGTTCAAAATGCACCATTCAAAGCCACATCATCATTTTTCAATCCTTTCTGACTACGTTTGTTATTTTTCATGCATTTACTAATTATTTTGAGCTATAAGACCATAAAATTGAAAAGCATTTCAAATGAACTCTGAAAATGTTGAAAGTTGGCATGGTATCATCATTTCATCCACATAGCATGTGCAAGAAAGTTGAGAGGGTTACCGCAAAAACTGGATGCACTTCGTGTACAAAACGGACAATCTCTTTCAAAATATCAGGATTTCATACGGAAACTCGTCTGTTACAAAGGGATTTCATTTTTTAAAACTTATTTGAACTCCTGACTTTTTGTGTGTTCAAAATGCACCATTCAAGGCCACATCATCATTTTTCAATCCTTTCTGACTTCATTTGTTATTTTTCACGCATTTACTAATTATTTTGAGCTATAACACCCAAAAATTGAAAAGCATTTCAAATGAACTCTGAAAAGGTTGAAAGTTGGCATGGTATCATCATTTCATCCACATAGCATGTGCAAGAAAGTTGAGAGGGTTACGGCAAAAACTGGATGCACTTCGTGTACAAAACGGACAATCTCTTTCAAAGTATCAGGATTTCATACGGAAACTCGTATGTTACAAAGGGATTTCATTTTTTAAAACTTATTTGAACTCCTGACTTTTTGTGTGTTCAAAATGCACCGTTCAAAGCCACATCATCATTTTTCAATCCTTTCTGACTACATTTGTTATTTTTCATGCATTTACTAATTATTTTGAGATATAAGACCGTAAAATTGAAAAGCATTTCAAATGAACTCTGAAAAGGTTGAAAGTTGGCTTGGTATCATCATTTCATCCACATAGCATGTGCAAGAAAGTTGAGAGGGTTACGGTAAAAACTGGATGCACTTCGTGTACAAAACAGACAATCTCTTTCAAAGTATCGGGATTTCATACGGAAACTCGTCTGTTACAAAGGGATTTCATTTTTTAAAACTTATTTGAACTCCTGACTTTTTGTGTGTTCAAAATGCACCATTCAAAGCCACATCATCATTTTTCAATCCTTTCTGACTTCATTTGTTATTTTTCATGCATTTACTAATCATTTTGAGCTATAAGACCCTAAAATTGAAAAGCATTTCAAATGAACTCTGAAAAGGTTGAAAGTTGGCATCGTATCATCATTTCATCCACATAGCATGTGCAAGAAAGTTGAGAGGGTTACCGCAAAAACTGGATGCACTTTGTGTACAAAACGGACAATCTCTTTCAAAGTATCAGGATTTCATACGGAAACTCGTCTGTTACAAAGGGATTTTATTTTTTTAAACTTATTTGAACTCCTGACTTTTTGTGTGTTCAAAATGCACCATTCAAAGCCACATCATCATTTTTCAATCCTTTCTGACTTCATTT
>NW_027333117.1:0-38677 GCF_002575655.3 Aegilops tauschii subsp. strangulata
TGTGTTCAAAATGCACCATTCAAAGCCACATCATCATTTGTCAATCCTTTCTGACTTCATTTGTTATTTTTCATGCATTTACTAATTATTTTGAGCTATAAGACCCTAAAATTGAAAAGCGTTTCAAATGAACTCTGAAATGGTTGAAAGTTGGCATGACATCACCATTTCATCCACATAGCATGTGCAAGAAAGTTGAGAGGGTTACGGCAAAAACTGGATGCACTTCGTGTACAAAACGGACAATCTCTTCCAAAGTATCAGGATTTCATCCGGTAACTCGTCTGTTACAAAGGGATTTCATTTTTAAACTTATTTGAACTCCTGACTTTGTGTGTGTTCAAAATGCACCATTCAAAGCCACATCATCATTTTTCAATCCTTTCTGACTTCATCTGTAATTTTTCATGCATTTACTAATTATTTTAGCTATAAGACCCTAAAATTGAAAAGCATTTCAAATAAACTCTGAAAAGGTGAAAATTGGCATGATATGATCATTTCATCCACATAGCATGTGCAAGAAAGTTGAGAGGGTTACGGCATAAATGGATGCACTTCGTGTACAAAACGGACAATCTCTTTCAAAGTATCAGGATTTCATCCGGAAACTCGTCTGTTACAAAGGGATTTCATTTTTTGAAACTTATTTGAACTCCTGACTTTTTGTGTGTTCAAAATGCACCATTCAAAGCCACATCATCATTTGTCAATCCTTTCTGACTTCATTTGTTATTTTTCATGCATTTACTAATTATTTTGAGCTATAAGACCCTAAAATTGAAAAGCATTTCAAATGAACTCTGAAATGGTTGAAAGTTGGCATGATATCACCATTTCATCCACATAGCATGTGCAAGAAAGTGAGAGGGTAACGGCAAAAACTGGATGCACTTCGTGTACAAAATGGACAATCTCTTCCAAAGTATCAGGATTTCATCCGGAAACTCGTGTGTTTCAAAGGGATTTCATTTTTTGAGACTTATTTGAACTCCTGACTTTTTGTGTGTTCAAAATGCACCATTCAAAGCCACATCATCATTTGTCAATCCTTTCTGACTTCATTTGTTATTTTTCATGCATTTACTAATTATTTTGAGCTATAAGACCCTAAAATTGAAAAGCATTTCAAATGAACTCTGGAAAGGTTGAAAGTTGGCATGATATCACCATTTCATCCACATAGCATGTGCAAGAAAGTTGAGAGGGTTACGGCATAAACTGGATGCACTTCGTGTACAAAACGGACAATCTCTTTCAAAGTATCAGGATTTCATCCGGAAACTCGTCTGTTACAAAGGGATTTCATTTTTTAAAACTTATTTGAACTCCTGACTTTTTGTGTGTTCAAAATGCACCATTCAAAGCCACATCATCATTTTTCAATCCTTTTTGACTTCATTTGTCATTTTTCATGCATTTACTAATTATTTTGAGCTATAAGACCCTAAAATTGAAAAGCATTTCAAATGAACTCTGAAAAGGTTGAAAGTTCGCACGATATCATCATTTCATCCACATAGCATGTGCAAGAAAGTTGAGAGGGTTACGGCATAAACTGGATGCACTTCGTGTACAAAACGGACAATCTCTTCCAAAGTATCAGGATTTCATCCGGAAACTCGTCTGTTACAAAGGGATTTCATTTTTTGAAACTTATTTGAACTCCTGACTTTTTGTGTGTTCAAAATGCACCATTCAAAGCCACATCATCATTTGTCAATCCTTTCTGACTTCATTTGTTATTTCTCATGCATTTACTAATTATTTTGAGCTATGAGACCCTAAAATTGAAAAGCATTTCAAATGAACTCTGAAAAGGTTGAAAGTTGGCATGATATCACCATTTCATCCACATAGCATGTGCAAGAAAGTTGAGAGGGTTACGGCAAAAACTGGATGCACTTCGTGTACAAAACGGACAATCTCTTCCAAAGTATCAGGATTTCATCCGGAAACTCGTCTGTTACAAAGGGATTTCATTTTTTAAAACTTATTTGAACTCCTGACTTTGTGTGTGTTGAAAATGCAGCATTCAAAGCCACATCATCATTTTTCAATCCTTTCTGACTTCATTTTTTATTTTTCATGCATTTACTAATTATTTTGAGCTATAAGACCCTAAAATTGAAAAGCATTTCAAATGAACTCTGAAAAGGTTGAAAGTTGGCATGATATCACCATTTCATCCACATAGCATGTGCAAGAAAGTTGAGAGGGTTACGGCAAAAACTGGATGCACTTCGTGTACAAAACGGACAATCTCTTCCAAAGTATCAGGATTTCATCCGGAAACTCGTCTGTTACAAAGGGATTTCATTTTTTAAAACTTATTTGAAGTCCTGACTTTGTGTGTGTTGAAAATGCACCATTCAAAGCAACATCATCATTTTTCAATCCTTTCTGACTTCATTTGTTATTTTTCATGCATTTACTAATTATGTTGAGCTATAATACCCTAAAATTGAAAAGCATTTCAAATGAACTCTGAAAAGGTTGAAAATTGGCATGATATCATCATTTCATCCACATAGCATGCGCAAGAAAGTTGAGAGGGTTACGGCAAAAACTGGATGCACTTCGTGTACAAAACGGACAATCTCTTCCAAAGTATCAGGATTTCATCCGGAAACTCGTCTGTTACAAAGGGATTTCATTTTTTTAAACTTATTTGAACTCCTGACTTTGTTTGTGTTCAAAATGCACCATTCAAAGCCACATCATCATTTTTCAATCCTTTCTGACTTCATTTGTTATTTTTCATGCATTTACTAATTATTTTGAGCTATAAGACCCTAAAATTGAAAAGCATTTCAAATGAAGTCTGAAAAGGTTGAAAATTGGCATGATGTCATCATTTCATCCACATAGCATGTGCAAGAAAGTTGAGAGGGTAACGGCATAAACTGGATGCACTTCGTGTACAAAACGGACAATCTCTTTCAATGTATCAGGATTTCATCCGGAAACTCGTCTGTTACAAAGGGATTTCATTTTTTGAAACTTATTTGAACTCCTGACTTTTTGTGTGTTCAAAATGCACCATTCAAAGCCACATCATCATTTGTCAATCCTTTCTGACTTCATTTGTTATTTTTCATGCATTTACTAATTATTTTGAGCTATAAGACCCTAAAATTGAAAAGCATTTCAAATGAACTCTGAAATGGTTGAAAGTTGGCATGATATCACCATTTCATCCACATAGCATGTGCAAGAAAGTTGAGAGGTTAACGGCAAAAACTGGATGCACTTCGTGTACAAAACGGACAATCTCTTCCAAAGTATCAGGATTTCATCCGGAAACTCGTGTGTTACAAAGGGATTTCATTTTTTGAGACTTATTTGAACTTCTGACTTTTTGTGTGTTCAAAATGCACCATTCAAAGCCACATCATCATTTGTCAATCCTTTCTGACTTCATTTGTTATTTTTCATGCATTTACTAATTATTTTGAGCTATAAGACCCTAAAATTGAAAAGCATTTCAAATGAACTCTGGAAAGGTTGAAAGTTGGCATGATATCACCATTTCATCCACATAGCATGTGCAAGAAAGTTGAGAGGGTTACGGGAAAAACTGGATGCACTTCGTGTACAAAACGGACAATCTCTTCCAAAGTATCAGGATTTCATCCGGAAACTCGTCTGTTACAAAGGGATTTCATTTTTTAAAACTTATTTGAACTCCTGACTTTGTGTGTGTTCAAAATGCACCATTCGAAGCCACATCATCATTTTCCAATCCTTTCTGACTTCATTTGTTATTTTTCATGCATTTACTAATTATTTTGCGCTATAATACCCTAAAATTGAAAAGCATTTCAAATGAACTCTGAAAAGGTTGAAAATTGGCATGATATCATCATTTCATCCACATAGCATGTGCAAGAAAGTTGAGAGGGTTACAGCATAAACTGGATGCACTTCGTGTACAAAACGGACAATCTCTTTCAAAGTATCAGGATTTCATCCGGAAACTCGTCTGTTACAAAGGGATTTCATTTTTTGAAACTTATTTGAACTCCTGACTTTTTGTGTGTTCAAAATGCACCATTCAAAGCCACATCATCATTTGTCAATCCTTTCTGACTTGATTTGTTATTTTTCATGCATTTACTAATTATTTTGAGCTATAAGACCCTAAAATTGAAAAGCATTTCAAATGAACTCTGAAAAGGTTGAAAGTTGGCATGATATCACCATTTCATCCACATAGCATGTGCAAGAAAGTTGAGAGGGTTACGGCAAAAACTGGATGCACTTCGTGTACAAAACGGACAATCTCTTCCGAAGTATCAGGATTTCATCCGGAAACTCGTCTGTTACAAAGGGATTTCATTTTTTAAAACTTATTTGAACTCCTGACTTTGTGTGTGTTGAAAATGCACCATTCAAAGCCACATCATCATTTTTCAATCCTTTCTGACTTCATTTGCTATTTTTCATGCATTTACTAATTATTTTGAGCTATAAGACCCTAAAATTGAAAAGCATTTCAAATGAACTCTGAAAAGGTTGAAAGTTCGCACGATATCATCAGTTCATCCACATAGCATGTCCAAGAAAGTTGAGAGGGTTACGGCATAAACTGGATGCACTTCGTGTACAAAACGGACAATCTCTTCCAAAGTATCAGGATTTCATCCGGAAACTCGTCTGTTACAAAGGGATTTCATTTTTTGAAACTTATTTGAACTCCTGACTTTTTGTGTGTTCAAAATGCACCATTCAAAGCCACATCATCATTTGTCAATCCTTTCTGACTTCATTTGTTATTTCTCATGCATTTACTAATTATTTTGAGCTATGAGACCCTAAAATTGAAAAGCATTTCAAATGAACTCTGAAAAGGTTGAAAGTTGGCATGATATCACCATTTCATCCACATAGCATGTGCAAGAAAGTTGAGAGGGTTACGGCAAAAACTGGATGCACTTCGTGTACAAAACGGACAATCTCTTCCATAGTATCAGGATTTCATCCGGAAACTCGTCTGTTACAAAGGTATTTCATTTTTTTTAAACTTATTTGAACTCCTGACTTTGTGTGTGTTCAAAATGCACAATTCAAAGCCACATCATCATTTTTCAATCCTTTCTGACTTCATTTGTTGTTTTTCATGCATTTACTAATTATTTTGAGCTATAAGACCCTAAAATTGAAAAGCATTTCAAATGAAGTCTGAAAAGGTTGAAAATTGGCATGATATCATCATTTCATCCACATAGCATGTGCAAGAAAGTTGAGAGGGTTACGGCATAAACTGGATGCACTTCGTGTACAAAACGGACAATCTCTTTCAAAGTATCAGGATTTCATCCGGAAACTCGTCTGTTACAAAGGGATTTCATTTTTTGAAACTTATTTGAACTCCTGACTTTTTGTGTGTTCAAAATGCACCATTCAAAGCCACATCATCATTTGTCAATCCTTTCTGACTTCATTTGTTATTTTTCATGCATTTACTAATTATTTTGAGCTATAAGACCCGAAAATTAAAAAGCATTTCAAATGAACTCTGAAATGATTGAAAGTTGGCATGATATCACCATTTCATCCAAATAGCATGTGCAAGAAAGTTGAGAGGGTAACGGCATAAACTGGATGCACTTCGTGTACAAAACGGACAATCTCTTTCAATGTATCAGGATTTCATCCGGAAACTCGTCTGTTACAAAGGGATTTCATTTTTTGAAACTTATTTGAACTCCTGACTTTTTGTGTGTTCAAAATGCACCATTCAAAGCCACATCATCATTTGTCAATCCTTTCTGACTTCATTTGTTATTTTTCATGCATTTACTAATTATATTGAGCTATAAGACCCTAAAATTGAAAAGCATTTCAAATGAACTCTGAAATGGTTGAAAGTTGGCATGATATCACCATTTCATCCACATAGCATGTGCAAGAAAGTTGAGAGGTTAACGGCAAAAACTGGATGCACTTCGTGTACAAAACGGACAATCTCTTCCAAAGTATCAGGATTTCATCCGGAAACTCGTGTGTTACAAAGGGATTTCATTTTTTGAGACTTATTTGAACTTCTGACTTTTTGTGTGTTCAAAATGCACCATTCAAAGCCACATCATCATTTGTCAATCCTTTCTGACTTCATTTGTTATTTTTCATGCATTTACTAATTATTTTGAGCTATAAGACCCTAAAATTGAAAAGCATTTCAAATGAACTCTGGAAAGGTTGAAAGTTGGCATGATATCACCATTTCATCCACATAGCATGTGCAAGAAAGTTGAGAGGGTTACGGGAAAAACTGGATGCACTTCGTGTACAAAACGAACAATCTCTTCCAAAGTATCAGGATTTCATCCGGAAACTCGTCTGTTACAAAGGGATTTCATTTTTTAAAACTTATTTGAACTCCTGACTTTGTGTGTGTTCAAAATGCACCATTCGAAGCCACATCATCATTTTCCAATCCTTTCTGACTTCATTTGTTATTTTTCATGCATTTACTAATTATTTTGCGCTATAATACCCTAAAATTGAAAAGCATTTCAAATGAACTCTGAAAAGGTTGAAAATTGGCATGATATCATCATTTCATCCACATAGCATGTGCAAGAAAGTTGAGAGGGTTACGGCATAAACTGGATGCACTTCGTGTACAAAACGGACAATCTCTTTCAAAGTATCAGGATTTCATCCGGAAACTCGTCTGTTACAAAGGGATTTCATTTTTTGAAACTTATTTGAACTCCTGACTTTTTGTGTGTTCAAAATGCACCATTCAAAGCCACATCATCATTTGTCAATCCTTTCTGACTTGATTTGTTATTTTTCATGCATTTACTAATTATTTTGAGCTATAAGACCCTAAAATTGAAAAGCATTTCAAATGAACTCTGAAAAGGTTGAAAGTTGGCATGATATCACCATTTCATCCACATAGCATGTGCAAGAAAGTTGAGAGGGTTACGGCAAAAACTGGATGCACTTCGTGTACAAAACGGACAATCTCTTCCAAAGTATCAGGATTTCATCCGGAAACTCGTCTGTTACAAAGGGATTTCATTTTTTAAAACTTATTTGAACTCCTGACTTTGTGTGTGTTGAAAATGCACCATTCAAAGCCACATCATCATTTTTCAATCCTTTCTGACTTCATTTGCTATTTTTCATGCATTTACTAATTATTTTGTGCTATAATACCCTAAAATTGAAAAGCATTTCAAATGAACTCTGAAAAGGTTGAAAATTGGCATGTTATCATCATTTCATCCACATAGCATGTGCAAGAAAGTTGAGAGGGTTACGGCAAAAACTGGATGCACTTCGTGTACAAAACGGACAATCTCTTCCAAAGTATCAGGATTTCATCCGGAAACTCGTCTGTTACAAAGGTATTTCATTTTTTTTAAACTTATTTGAACTCCTGACTTTGTGTGTGTTCAAAATGCACAATTCAAAGCCACATCATCATTTTTCAATCCTTTCTGACTTCATTTGTTGTTTTTCATGCATTTACTAATTATTTTGAGCTATAAGACCCTAAAATTGAAAAGCATTTCAAATGAAGTCTGAAAAGGTTGAAAATTGGCATGATATCATCATTTCATCCACATAGCATGTGCAAGAAAGTTGAGAGGGTTACGGCATAAACTGGATGCACTTCGTGTACAAAACGGACAATCTCTTTCAAAGTATCAGGATTTCATCCGGAAACTCGTCTGTTACAAAGGGATTTCATTTTTTGAAACTTATTTGAACTCCTGACTTTTTGTGTGTTCAAAATGCACCATTCAAAGCCACATCATCATTTGTCAATCCTTTCTGACTTCATTTGTTATTTTTCATGCATTTACTAATTATATTGAGCTATAAGACCCTAAAATTGAAAAGCATTTCAAATGAACTCTGAAATGGTTGAAAGTTGGCATGATATCACCATTTCATCCACATAGCATGTGCAAGAAAGTTGAGAGGTTAACGGCAAAAACTGGATGCACTTCGTGTACAAAACGGACAATCTCTTCCAAAGTATCAGGATTTCATCCGGAAACTCGTGTGTTACAAAGGGATTTCATTTTTTGAGACTTATTTGAACTTCTGACTTTTTGTGTGTTCAAAATGCACCATTCAAAGCCACATCATCATTTGTCAATCCTTTCTGACTTCATTTGTTATTTTTCATGCATTTACTAATTATTTTGAGCTATAAGACCCTAAAATTGAAAAGCATTTCAAATGAACTCTGGAAAGGTTGAAAGTTGGCATGATATCACCATTTCATCCACATAGCATGTGCAAGAAAGTTGAGAGGGTTACGGGAAAAACTGGATGCACTTCGTGTACAAAACGGACAATCTCTTTCAAAGTATCAGGATTTCATCCGGAAACTCGTCTGTTACAAAGGGATTTCATTTTTTGAAACTTATTTGAACTCCTGACTTTTTGTGTGTTCAAAATGCACCATTCGAAGCCACATCATCATTTTCCAATCCTTTCTGACTTCATTTGTTATTTTTCATGCATTTACTAATTATTTTGCGCTATAATACCCTAAAATTGAAAAGCATTTCAAATGAACTCTGAAAAGGTTGAAAGTTGGCATGATATCACCATTTCATCCACATAGCATGTGCAAGAAAGTTGAGAGGGTTACGGCAAAAACTGGATGCACTTCGTGTACAAAACGGACAATCTCTTCCAAAGTATCAGGATTTCATCCGGAAACTCGTCTGTTACAAAGGGATTTCATTTTTTAAAACTTATTTGAACTCCTGACTTTGTGTGTGTTCAAAATGCACCATTCAAAGCCACATCATCATTTTTCAATCCTTTCTGACTTCATTTGCTATTTTTCATGCATTTACTAATTATTTTGTGCTATAATACCCTAAAATTGAAAAGCATTTCAAATGAACTCTGAAAAGGTTGAAAATTGGCATGTTATCATCATTTCATCCACATAGCATGTGCAAGAAAGTTGAGAGGGTTACGGCAAAAACTGGATGCACTTCGTGTACAAAACGGACAATCTCTTCCAAAGTATCAGGATTTCATCCGGAAACTCGTCTGTTACAAAGGTATTTCATTTTTTTTAAACTTATTTGAACTCCTGACTTTTTGTGTGTTCAAAATGCACAATTCAAAGCCACATCATCATTTTTCAATCCTTTCTGACTTCATTTGTTGTTTTTCATGCATTTACTAATTATTTTGAGCTATAAGACCCGAAAATTGAAAAGCATTTCAAATGAAGTCTGAAAAGGTTGAAAATTGGCATGATATCATCATTTCATCCACATAGCATGTGCAAGAAAGTTGAGAGGGTTACGGCATAAACTGGATGCACTTCGTGTACAAAACGGACAATCTCTTTCAAAGTATCAGGATTTCATCCGGAAACTCGTCTGTTACAAAGGGATTTCATTTTTTGAAACTTATTTGAACTCCTGACTTTTTGTGTGTTCAAAATGCACCATTCAAAGCCACATCATCATTTGTCAATCCTTTCTGACTTCATTTGTTATTTTTCATGCATTTACTAATTATATTGAGCTATAAGACCCTAAAATTGAAAAGCATTTCAAATGAACTCTGAAATGGTTGAAAGTTGGCATGATATCACCATTTCATCCACATAGCATGTGCAAGAAAGTTGAGAGGTTAACGGCAAAAACTGGATGCACTTCGTGTACAAAACGGACAATCTCTTCCAAAGTATCAGGATTTCATCCGGAAACTCGTGTGTTACAAAGGGATTTCATTTTTTGAGACTTATTTGAACTTCTGACTTTTTGTGTGTTCAAAATGCACCATTCAAAGCCACATCATCATTTGTCAATCCTTTCTGACTTCATTTGTTATTTTTCATGCATTTACTAATTATTTTGAGCTATAAGACCCTAAAATTGAAAAGCATTTCAAATGAACTCTGGAAAGGTTGAAAGTTGGCATGATATCACCATTTCATCCACATAGCATGTGCAAGAAAGTTGAGAGGGTTACGGGAAAAACTGGATGCACTTCGTGTACAAAACGAACAATCTCTTCCAAAGTATCAGGATTTCATCCGGAAACTCGTCTGTTACAAAGGGATTTCATTTTTTAAAACTTATTTGAACTCCTGACTTTGTGTGTGTTCAAAATGCACCATTCGAAGCCACATCATCATTTTCCAATCCTTTCTGACTTCATTTGTTATTTTTCATGCATTTACTAATTATTTTGCGCTATAATACCCTAAAATTGAAAAGCATTTCAAATGAACTCTGAAAAGGTTGAAAATTGGCATGATATCATCATTTCATCCACATAGCATGTGCAAGAAAGTTGAGAGGGTTACGGCATAAACTGGATGCACTTCGTGTACAAAACGGACAATCTCTTTCAAAGTATCAGGATTTCATCCGGAAACTCGTCTGTTACAAAGGGATTTCATTTTTTTAAACTTATTTGAACTCCTGACTTTGTGTGTGTTCAAAATGCACAATTCAAAGCCACATCATCATTTTTCAATCCTTTCTGACTTCATTTGTTGTTTTTCATGCATTTACTAATTATTTTGAGCTATAAGACCCTAAAATTGAAAAGCATTTCAAATGAAGTCTGAAAAGGTTGAAAATTGGCATGATATCATCATTTCATCCACATAGCATGTGCAAGAAAGTTGAGAGGGTTACGGCATAAACTGGATGCACTTCGTGTACAAAACGGACAATCTCTTTCAAAGTATCAGGATTTCATCCGGAAACTCGTCTGTTACAAAGGGATTTCATTTTTTGAAACTTATTTGAACTCCTGACTTTTTGTGTGTTCAAAATGCACCATTCAAAGCCACATCATCATTTGTCAATCCTTTCTGACTTCATTTGTTATTTTTCATGCATTTACTAATTATTTTGAGCTATAAGACCCGAAAATTAAAAAGCATTTCAAATGAACTCTGAAATGGTTGAAAGTTGGCATGATATCACCATTTCATCCAAATAGCATGTGCAAGAAAGTTGAGAGGGTAACGGCATAAACTGGATGCACTTCGTGTACAAAACGGACAATCTCTTTCAATGTATCAGGATTTCATCCGGAAACTCGTCTGTTACAAAGGGATTTCATTTTTTGAAACTTATTTGAACTCCTGACTTTTTGTGTGTTCAAAATGCACCATTCAAAGCCACATCATCATTTGTCAATCCTTTCTGACTTCATTTGTTATTTTTCATGCATTTACTAATTATATTGAGCTATAAGACCCTAAAATTGAAAAGCATTTCAAATGAACTCTGAAATGGTTGAAAGTTGGCATGATATCACCATTTCATCCACATAGCATGTGCAAGAAAGTTGAGAGGTTAACGGCAAAAACTGGATGCACTTCGTGTACAAAACGGACAATCTCTTCCAAAGTATCAGGATTTCATCCGGAAACTCGTGTGTTACAAAGGGATTTCATTTTTGAGACTTATTTGAACTTCTGACTTTTTGTGTGTTCAAAATGCACCATTCAAAGCCACATCATCATTTGTCAATCCTTTCTGACTTCATTTGTTATTTTTCATGCATTTACTAATTATTTTGAGCTATAAGACCCTAAAATTGAAAAGCATTTCAAATGAACTCTGGAAAGGTTGAAAGTTGGCATGATATCACCATTTCATCCACATAGCATGTGCAAGAAAGTTGAGAGGGTTACGGGAAAAACTGGATGCACTTCGTGTACAAAACGAACAATCTCTTCCAAAGTATCAGGATTTCATCCGGAAACTCGTCTGTTACAAAGGGATTTCATTTTTAAAACTTATTTGAACTCCTGACTTTGTGTGTGTTCAAAATGCACCATTCGAAGCCACATCATCATTTTCCAATCCTTTCTGACTTCATTTGTTATTTTTCATGCATTTACTAATTATTTTGCGCTATAATACCCTAAAATTGAAAAGCATTTCAAATGAACTCTGAAAAGGTTGAAAATTGGCATGATATCATCATTTCATCCACATAGCATGTGCAAGAAAGTTGAGAGGGTTACGGCATAAACTGGATGCACTTCGTGTACAAAACGGACAATCTCTTTCAAAGTATCAGGATTTCATCCGGAAACTCGTCTGTTACAAAGGGATTTCATTTTTTGAAACTTATTTGAACTCCTGACTTTTTGTGTGTTCAAAATGCACCATTCAAAGCCACATCATCATTTGTCAATCCTTTCTGACTTGATTTGTTATTTTTCATGCATTTACTAATTATTTTGAGCTATAAGACCCTAAAATTGAAAAGCATTTCAAATGAACTCTGAAAAGGTTGAAAGTTGGCATGATATCACCATTTCATCCACATAGCATGTGCAAGAAAGTTGAGAGGGTTACGGCAAAAACTGGATGCACTTCGTGTACAAAACGGACAATCTCTTCCAAAGTATCAGGATTTCATCCGGAAACTCGTCTGTTACAAAGGGATTTCATTTTTTAAAACTTATTTGAACTCCTGACTTTGTGTGTGTTGAAAATGCACCATTCAAAGCCACATCATCATTTTTCAATCCTTTCTGACTTCATTTGCTATTTTTCATGCATTTACTAATTATTTTGTGCTATAATACCCTAAAATTGAAAAGCATTTCAAATGAACTCTGAAAAGGTTGAAAATTGGCATGTTATCATCATTTCATCCACATAGCATGTGCAAGAAAGTTGAGAGGGTTACGGCAAAAACTGGATGCACTTCGTGTACAAAACGGACAATCTCTTCCAAAGTATCAGGATTTCATCCGGAAACTCGTCTGTTACAAAGGTATTTCATTTTTTTTAAACTTATTTGAACTCCTGACTTTGTGTGTGTTCAAAATGCACAATTCAAAGCCACATCATCATTTTTCAATCCTTTCTGACTTCATTTGTTGTTTTTCATGCATTTACTAATTATTTTGAGCTATAAGACCCTAAAATTGAAAAGCATTTCAAATGAAGTCTGAAAAGGTTGAAAATTGGCATGATATCATCATTTCATCCACATAGCATGTGCAAGAAAGTTGAGAGGGTTACGGCATAAACTGGATGCACTTCGTGTACAAAACGGACAATCTCTTTCAAAGTATCAGGATTTCATCCGGAAACTCGTCTGTTACAAAGGGATTTCATTTTTTGAAACTTATTTGAACTCCTGACTTTTTGTGTGTTCAAAATGCACCATTCAAAGCCACATCATCATTTGTCAATCCTTTCTGACTTCATTTGTTATTTTTCATGCATTTACTAATTATATTGAGCTATAAGACCCTAAAATTGAAAAGCATTTCAAATGAACTCTGAAATGGTTGAAAGTTGGCATGATATCACCATTTCATCCACATAGCATGTGCAAGAAAGTTGAGAGGTTAACGGCAAAAACTGGATGCACTTCGTGTACAAAACGGACAATCTCTTCCAAAGTATCAGGATTTCATCCGGAAACTCGTGTGTTACAAAGGGATTTCATTTTTTGAGACTTATTTGAACTTCTGACTTTTTGTGTGTTCAAAATGCACCATTCAAAGCCACATCATCATTTGTCAATCCTTTCTGACTTCATTTGTTATTTTTCATGCATTTACTAATTATTTTGAGCTATAAGACCCTAAAATTGAAAAGCATTTCAAATGAACTCTGGAAAGGTTGAAAGTTGGCATGATATCACCATTTCATCCACATAGCATGTGCAAGAAAGTTGAGAGGGTTACGGGAAAAACTGGATGCACTTCGTGTACAAAACGAACAATCTCTTCCAAAGTATCAGGATTTCATCCGGAAACTCGTCTGTTACAAAGGGATTTCATTTTTTAAAACTTATTTGAACTCCTGACTTTGTGTGTGTTCAAAATGCACCATTCGAAGCCACATCATCATTTTCCAATCCTTTCTGACTTCATTTGTTATTTTTCATGCATTTACTAATTATTTTGCGCTATAATACCCTAAAATTGAAAAGCATTTCAAATGAACTCTGAAAAGGTTGAAAATTGGCATGATATCATCATTTCATCCACATAGCATGTGCAAGAAAGTTGAGAGGGTTACGGCATAAACTGGATGCACTTCGTGTACAAAACGGACAATCTCTTTCAAAGTATCAGGATTTCATCCGGAAACTCGTCTGTTACAAAGGGATTTCATTTTTTGAAACTTATTTGAACTCCTGACTTTTTGTGTGTTCAAAATGCACCATTCAAAGCCACATCATCATTTGTCAATCCTTTCTGACTTGATTTGTTATTTTTCATGCATTTACTAATTATTTTGAGCTATAAGACCCTAAAATTGAAAAGCATTTCAAATGAACTCTGAAAAGGTTGAAAGTTGGCATGATATCACCATTTCATCCACATAGCATGTGCAAGAAAGTTGAGAGGGTTACGGCAAAAACTGGATGCACTTCGTGTACAAAACGGACAATCTCTTCCAAAGTATCAGGATTTCATCCGGAAACTCGTCTGTTACAAAGGGATTTCATTTTTTAAAAGTTATTTGAACTCCTGACTTTGTGTGTGTTGAAAATGCACCATTCAAAGCCACATCATCATTTTTCAATCCTTTCTGACTTCATTTGCTATTTTTCATGCATTTACTAATTATTTTGTGCTATAATACCCTAAAATTGAAAAGCATTTCAAATGAACTCTGAAAAGGTTGAAAATTGGCATGTTATCATCATTTCATCCACATAGCATGTGCAAGAAAGTTGAGAGGGTTACGGCAAAAACTGGATGCACTTCGTGTACAAAACGGACAATCTCTTCCAAAGTATCAGGATTTCATCCGGAAACTCGTCTGTTACAAAGGTATTTCATTTTTTTTAAACTTATTTGAACTCCTGACTTTGTGTGTGTTCAAAATGCACAATTCAAAGCCACATCATCATTTTTCAATCCTTTCTGACTTCATTTGTTGTTTTTCATGCATTTACTAATTATTTTGAGCTATAAGACCCTAAAATTGAAAAGCATTTCAAATGAAGTCTGAAAAGGTTGAAAATTGGCATGATATCATCATTTCATCCACATAGCATGTGCAAGAAAGTTGAGAGGGTTACGGCATAAACTGGATGCACTTCGTGTACAAAACGGACAATCTCTTTCAAAGTATCAGGATTTCATCCGGAAACTCGTCTGTTACAAAGGGATTTCATTTTTTGAAACTTATTTGAACTCCTGACTTTTTGTGTGTTCAAAATGCACCATTCAAAGCCACATCATCATTTGTCAATCCTTTCTGACTTCATTTGTTATTTTTCATGCATTTACTAATTATTTTGAGCTATAAGACCCGAAAATTAAAAAGCATTTCAAATGAACTCTGAAATGGTTGAAAGTTGGCATGATATCACCATTTCATCCAAATAGCATGTGCAAGAAAGTTGAGAGGCTAACGGCAAAAACTGGATGCACTTCGTGTACAAAACGGACAATCTCTTCCAAAGTATCAGGATTTCATCCGGAAACTCGTCTGTTACAAAGGGATTTCATTTTTTAAAACTTATTTGAACTCCTGACTTTGTGTGTGTTCAAAATGCACCATTCAAAGCCACATCATCATTTTTCAATCCTTTCTGACTTCATTTGTTATTTTTCATGCATTTACTAATTATTTTGAGCTATAAGACCCTAAAATTGAAAAGCATTTCAAATGAACTCTGAATAGGTTGAAAATTGGCATGATATCACCATTTCATCCACATAGCATGTGCAAGAAAGTTGAGAGGGTTACGGCAAAAACTGGATGCACTTCGTGTACAAAACGGACAATCTCTTTCAAAGTATCAGGATTTCATCTGGAAACTCGTCTGTTACAACGGGATTTCATTTTTTGAAACTTATTTCAACTCCTGACTTTTTGTGTGTTCAGAATGCACCATTGAAAGCCACATTATCATTTGTCAATCCTTTCTGACTTCATTTGTTATTTTTCATGCATTTACTAATTATTTTGAGCTATAAGACCCTAAAATTGAAAAGCATTTCAAATGAACTCTGAAATGGTTGAAAGTTGGCATGATATCACCATTTCATCCACATAGCATGTGCAAGAAAGTTGAGAGGTTAACGGCAAAAACTGGATGCACTTCGTGTACAAAACGGACAATCTCTTCCAAAGTATCAGGATTTCATCCGGAAACTCGTCTGTTACAAAGGGATTTCATTTTTAAAACTTATTTGAACTCCTGACTTTGTGTGTGTTCAAAATGCACCATTCAAAGCAACATCATCATTTTTCAATCCTTTCTTACTTCATCTGTTATTTTTCATGCATTTACTAATTATTTTTAGCTATAAGACCCTAAAATTGAAAAGCATTTCAAATAAACTCTGAAAAGGTTGAAAATTGGCATGATATCATCATTTCATCCACATAGCATGTGCAAGAAAGTTGAGAGGGTTACGGCATAAATGGATGCACTTCGTGTACAAAACGGACAATCTCTTTCAAAGTATCAGGATTTCATCCGGAAACACGTTTGTTACAAAGGGATTTCATTTTTTGAAACTTATTTGAACTCCTGACTTTTTGTGTGTTCAAAATGCACCATTCAAAGCCACATCATTATTTGTCAATCCTTTCTGACTTCATTTGTTATTTTTCATGCATTTACTAATTATTTTGAGCTATAAGACCCTAAAATTGAAAAGCATTTCAAATGAACTCTGAAAAGGTTGAAAGTTGGCATGATATCACCATTTCATCCACATAGCATGTGCAAGAAAGTTGAGAGGGTTACGGCAAAAACTGGATGCACTTCGTGTACAAAACGGACAATCTCTTCCAAAGTATTAGGATATTATCTGGAAACTCGTCTGTTACAAAGGGATTTCATTTTTTAAAACTTATTTGAACTCCTGACTTTGTGTGTGTTCAAAATGCACCATTCAAAGCCACATCATCTTTTTTCAATCTTTTCTGACTTCATTTGTTATTTTTCATGCATTTACTAATTATTTTGAGATATAAGACCCTAAAATTGAAAAACATTTCAAATGAACTCTGAAAAGGTTGAAAATTGGCATGATATCATCATTTCATCCACATAGCATGTGCAAGAAAGTTGAGAGGGTTACGGCAAAAACTAGATCCACTTCGTGTACAAAACGGACAATCTCTTCCAAAGTATCAGGATTTCATCCGGAAACTCGTCTGTTACAAAGGGATTTCATTTTTTTAAACTTATTTGAACTCCTGACTTCGTGTGTGTTCAAAATGCACCATTCAAAGCCACATCATCATTTTTCAATCCTTTCTGACTTCATTTGTTATTTTTCATGCATTTACTAATTATTTTGAGCTATAAGACCCTAAAATTGAAAAGCATTTCAAATGAACTCTGAATAGGTTGAAAATTGGCATGATATCACCATTTCATCCACATAGCATGTGCAAGAAGGTTGAGAGGGTTACGGCAAAAACTGGATGCACTTCGTGTACAAAACGGACAATCTCTTTCAAAGTATCAGGATTTCATCCGGAAACTCGTGTGTTACAAAGGGATTTCATTTTTTGAAACTTATTTGAACTCCTGACTTTTTGTGTGTTCAAAATGCACCATTCAAAGCCACATCATCATTTGTCAATCCTTTCTGACTTCATTTGTTATTTTTCATGCATTTACTAATTATTTTGAGCTATAAGACCCTAAAATTGAAAAGCATTTCAAATGAACTCTGAAATGGTTGAAAGTTGGCATGATATCACCATTTCATCGACATAGCATGTGCAAGAAAGTTGAGAGGGTTACGGCAAAAACTGGATGCACTTCGTGTACAAAACGGACAATCTCTTCCAAAGTATCAGGATTTCATCCGGAAACTCGTCTATTACAAAGGGATTTAATTTTTTAAAACTTATTTGAACTCCTGACTTTGTGTGTGTTCAAAATGCACCATTCAGAGCCACATCATCATTTTTCAATCCTTTTATACTTCATTTGTTATTTTTCATGCATTTACTAATTATTTTTAGATATAAGACCCTAAAATTGAAAAGCATTTCAAATGAACTCTGAAAGGTTGAAAATTGGCATGATATCATCATTTCATCCACATAGCATGTGCAAGAAAGTTGAGAGGGTTACGGCATAAACTGGATGCACTTCGTGTACAAAACGGACAATCTCTTTCAAAGTATCAGGATTTCATCCGGAAACTCGTCTGTTACAAAGGGATTTCATTTTTTGAGACTTATTTGAACTCCTGACTTTTTGTGTGTTCAAAATGCACCATTCAAAGCCACATCATCATTTGTAAATCCTTTCTGACTTCATTTGTTATTTTTCATGCATTTACTAATTATTTTGAGCTATAAGACCCTAAAATTGAAAAGCGTTTCAAATGAACTCTGAAATGGTTGAAAGTTGGCATGACATCACCATTTCATCCACATAGCATGTGCAAGAAAGTTGAGAGGGTTACGGCAAAAACTGGATGCACTTCGTGTACAAAACGGACAATCTCTTCCAAAGTATCAGGATTTCATCCGGAAACTCGTCTGTTACAAAGGGATTTCATTTTTTAAAACTTATTTGAACTCCTGACTTTGTGTGTGTTCAAAATGCACCATTCAAAGCCACATCATCATTTTTCAATCCTTTCTGACTTCATCTGTTATTTTTCATGCATTTACTAATTATTTTGAGCTATAAGACCCTAAAATTGAAAAGCATTTCAAATGAACTCTGAAAAGGTTGAAAATTGGCATGATATCATCATTTCATCCACATAGCATGTGCAAGAAAGTTGAGAGGGTCACGGCATAAACTGGATGCACTTCGTGTACAAAACGGACAATCTCTTTCAAAGTATCAGGATTTCATCCGGAAACTCGTCTGTTACAAAGGGATTTCATTTTTTGAAACTTATTTGAACTCCTGACTTTTTGTGTGTTCAAAATGCACCATTCAAAGCCACATCATTATTTGTCAATCCTTTCTGACTTCATTTGTTATTTTTCATGCATTTACTAATTATTTTGAGCTATAAGACCCTAAAATTGAAAAGCATTTCAAATGAACTCTGAAAAGGTTGAAAGTTGGCATGATATCACCATTTCATCCACATAGCATGTGCAAGAAAGTTGAGAGGGTTACGGCAAAAACTGGATGCACTTCGTGTACAAAACGGACAATCTCTTCCAAAGTATTAGGATATTATCTGGAAATCGTCTGTTACAAAGGGATTTCATTTTTTAAAACTTATTTGAACTCCTGACTTTGTGTGTGTTCAAAATGCACCATTCAAAGCACATCATCATTTTTCAATCTTTTCTGACTTCATTTGTTATTTTTCATGCATTTACTAATTATTTTGAGATATAAGACCCTAAAATTGAAAAGCATTTCAAATGAACTCTGAAAAGGTTGAAAATTGGCATGATATCATCATTTCATCCACATAGCATGTGCAAGAAAGTTGAGAGGGTTACGGCAAAAACTAGATCCACTTCGTGTACAAAACGGACAATCTCTTCCAAAGTATCAGGATTTCATCCGGAAACTCGTCTCTTACAAAGGGATTTCATTTTTTTAAACTTATTTGAACTCCTGACTTTGTGTGTGTTCAAAATGCGCCATTCAAAGACACGTCATCATTTTTCAATCCTTTCTGACTTCATTTGTTATTTTTCATGCATTTACTAATTATTTTGAGCTATAAGACCCTAAAATTGAAAAGCATTTCAAATGAAGTCTGAAAAGGTTGAAAATTGGCATGATATCATCATTTCATCCACATAGCATGTGCAAGAAAGTTGAGAGGGTTACGGAAAAACTGGATGCACTTCGTGTACAAAACGGACAATCTCTTTCAAAGTATCAGGATTTCATCCGGAAACTCGTCTGTTACAAAGGGATTTCATTTTTTGAAACTTATTTGAACTCCTGACTTTTGTGTGTTCAAAATGCACCATTCAAAGCCACATCATTATTTGTCAATCCATTCTGACTTCATTTGTTATTTTTCATGCATTTACTAATTATTTTGAGCTATAAGACCCTAAAATTGAAAAGCATTTCAAATGAACTCTGAAAAGGTTGAAAATTGGCATGATATCATCATTTCATCCACATAGCATGTGCAAGAAAGTTGAGAGGGTTACGGCATAAATGGATGCACTTCGTGTACAAAACGGACAATCTCTTTCAAAGTATCAGGATTTCATCCGGAAACTCGTCTGTTACAAAGGGATTTCATTTTTTGAAACTTATTTGAACTCCTGACTTTTTGTGTGTTCAAAATGCACCATTCAAAGCCACATCATTATTTGTCAATCCTTTCTGACTTCATTTGTTATTTTTCATGCATTTACTAATTATTTTGAGCTATAAGACCCTAAAATTGAAAAGCATTTCAAATGAACTCTGAAAAGGTTGAAAGTTGGCATGATATCACCATTTCATCCACATAGCATGTGCAAGAAAGTTGAGAGGGTTACGGCAAAAACTGGATGCACTTCGTGTACAAAACGGACAATCTCTTCCAAAGTATTAGGATATTATCTGGAAACTTCGTCTGTTACAAAGGGATTTCATTTTTTAAAACTTTTGAACTCCTTGACTTTGTGTGTGTTCAAAATGCACCATTCAAAGCCACATCATCATTTTTCAATCTTTTCTGACTTCATTTGTTATTTTTCATGCATTTACTAATTATTTTGAGATATAAGACCCTAAAATTGAAAAGCATTTCAAATGAACTCTGAAAAGGTTGAAAATTGGCATGATATCATCATTTCATCCACATAGCATGTGCAAGAAAGTTGAGAGGGTTACGGCAAAAACTAGATCCACTTCGTGTACAAAACGGACAATCTCTTCCAAAGTATCAGGATTTCATCCGGAAACTCGTCTGTTACAAAGGGATTTCATTTTTTTAAACTTATTTGAACTCCTGACTTTGTGTGTGTTCAAATGCGCCATTCAAAGCCACATCATCATTTGTCAATCCTTTCTGACTTCATTTGTTATTTTTCATGCATTTACTAATTATTTTGAGCTATAAGACCCTAAAATTGAAAAGCGTTTCAAATGAAATCTGAAATGGTTGAAAGTTGGCATGACATAACCATTTCATCCACATAGCATGTGCCAGAAAGTGAGAGGGTTACGGCAAAAACTGGATGCACTTCGTGTACAAAACGGACAATCTCTTCCAAAGTATCAGGATTTCATCCGGAAACTCGTCTGTTACAAAGGGATTTCATTTTTTAAAACTTATTTGAACTCCTGACTTTGTGTGTGTTCAAAATGCACCATTCAAAGCCACATCATCATTTTTCAATCCTTTCTGACTTCATCTGTTATTTTTCATGCATTTACTAATTATTTTTAGCTATAAGACCATAAAATTGAAAAGCATTTCAAATAAACTCTGAAAAGGGTTGAAAATTGGCATGATATCATCATTTCATCCACATAGCATGTGCAAGAAGTTGAGAGGGTTACGGCATAAATGGATGCACTTCGTGTACAAAACGGACAATCTCTTTCAAAGTATCAGGATTTCATCCGGAAACTCGTCTGTTACAAAGGGATTTCATTTTTTGAAACTTATTTGAACTCCTGACTTTTTGTGTGTTCAAAATGCACCATTCAAAGCCACATCATTATTTGTCAATCCTTTCTGACTTCATTTGTTATTTTTCATGCATTTACTAATTATTTTGAGCTATAAGACCCTAAAATTGAAAAGCATTTCAAATGAACTCTGAAAAGGTTGAAAGTTGGCATGATATCACCATTTCATCCACATAGCATGTGCAAGAAAGTTGAGAGGGTTACGGCAAAAACTGGATGCACTTCGTGTACAAAACGGACAATCTCTTCCTAAGTATTAGGATATTATCTGGAAACTCGTCTGTTACAAAGGGATTTCATTTTTAAAACTTATTTGAACTCTGACTTGTGTGTGTTCAAAATGCACCATTCAAAGCCACATCATCATTTTTCAATCTTTTCTGACTTCATTTGTTATTTTTCATGCATTTACTAATTATTTTGAGATATAAGACCCTAAAATTGAAAAGCATTTCAAATGAACTCTGAAAAGGGTTGAAAATTGGCATGATATCATCATTTCATCCACATAGCATGTGCAGGAAAGTTGAGAGGTTACGGCAAAAACTAGATCCACTTCGTGTACAAAACGGACAATCTCTTCCAAAGTATCAGGATTTCATCCGGAAACTCGTCTGTTACAAAGGGATTTCATTTTTTTAAACTTATTTGAACTCCTGACTTTGTGTGTGTTCAAAATGCACCATTCAAAGCCACATCATCATTTTTCAATCCTTTCTGACTTCATTTGTTATTTTCATGCATTTACTAATTATTTTGAGCTATAAGACCCTAAAATTGAAAAGAATTTCAAATGAACTCTGAATAGGTTGAAAATTGGCATGATATCACCATTTCATCCACATAGCATGTGCAAGAAAGTTGAGAGGGTTACGGCAAAAACTGGATGCACTTCGTGTACAAAACGGACAATCTCTTTCAAAGTATCAGGATTTCATCTGGAAACTCGTCTGTTACAACGGGATTTCATTTTTTGAAACTTATTTGAACTCCTGACTTTTGTGTGTTCAAATGCACCATTCAAAGCCACATCATCATTTGTCAATCCTTTCTGACTTCATTTGTTATTTTTCATGCATTTACTAATTATTTTGAGCTATAAGACCCTAAAATTGAAAAGCATTTCAAATGAACTCTGAAATGGTTGAAAGTTGGCATGATATCACCATTTCATCCACATAGCATGTGCAAGAAAGTTGAGAGGGGTTACGGCAAAAACTGGATGCACTTCGTGTACAAAACGGACAATCTCTTCCAAAGTATCAGGATTTCATCCGGGAACTCGTCTATTACAAAGGGATTTCATTTTTAAAACTTATTTGAACTCCTGACTTTGTGTGTGTTCAAAATGCACCATTCAGAGCCACATCATCATTTTTCAATCTTTTCTGACTTCATTTCTTATTTTTCGCATGTTACTAATTATTTTTAGATATAAGACCCTAAAATTGAAAAGCATTTCAAATGAAGTCTGAAAAGGTTGAAAATTGGCATGATATCATCATTTCATCCACATAGCATGTGCAAGAAAGTTGAGAGGGTTACGGCATAAACTGGATGCACTTCGTGTACAAAACGGACAATCTCTTTCAAAGTATCAGGATTTCATCCGGAAACTCGTCTGTTACAAAGGGATTTCATTTTCTGAGACTTATTTGAACTCCTGACTTTTTGTGTGTTCAAAATGCACCATTCAAATGCCACATCATCATTTGTCAATCCTTTCTGACTTCATTTGTTATTTTTCATGCATTTACTAATTATTTTGAGCTATAAGACCCTAAAATTGAAAAGCGTTTCAAATGAACTCTGAAATGGTTGAAAGTTGGCATGACATCACCATTTCATCCACATAGCATGTGCAAGAAAGTTGAGAGGGTTACGGCAAAAACTGGATGCACTTCGTGTACAAAACGGACAATCTCTTCCAAAGTATCAGTATTTCATCCGGAAACTCGTCTGTTACAAAGGGATTTCATTTTTAAAACTTATTTGAACTCCTGACTTTGTGTGTGTTCAAAATGCACCATTCAAAGCCACATCATCATATTTCAATCCTTTCTGACTTCATCTGTTATTTTTCATGCATTTACTAATTATTTTGAGCTATAAGACCCTAAAATTGAAAAGCATTTCAAATGAACTCTGAAAAGGTTGAAAATTGGCATGATATCATCATTTCATCCACATAGCATGTGCAAAAAAGTTGAGAGGGTCACGCATAAACTGGATGCACTTCGTGTACAAAACGGACAATCTCTTTCAAAGTATCAGGATTTCATCCGGAAACTCGTCTGTTACAAAGGGATTTCATTTTTTGAAACTTATTTGAACTCCTGACTTTTTGTGTGTTCAAAATGCACCATTCAAAGCCACATCATTATTTGTCAATCCTTTCTGACTTCATTTGTTATTTTTCATGCATTTACTAATTATTTTGAGCTATAAGACCCTAAAATTGAAAAGCATTTCAAATGAACTCTGAAAAGGTTGAAAGTTGGCATGATATCACCATTTCATCCTCATAGCATGTGCAAGAAAGTTGAGAGGGTTACGGCAAAAACTGGATGCACTTCGTGTACAAAACGGACAATCTCTTCCAAAGTATTAGGATATTATCTGGAAACTCGTCTGTTACAAAGGGATTTCATTTTTTAAAACTTATTTGAACTCCTGACTTTGTGTGTGTTCAAAATGCACCATTCAAAGCCACATCATCATTTCAATCTTTTCTGACTTCATTTGTTATTTTTCATGCATTTATTATTATTTTGAGATATAAGACCCTAAAATTGAAAAGCATTTCAAATGAACTCTGAAAAGGTTGAAAATTGGCATGATATCATCATTTCATCCACATAGCATGTGCAAGAAAGTTGAGAGGGTTACGGCAAAAACTAGATCCACTTCGTGTACAAAACGGACAATCTCTTCCAAAGTATCAGGATTTCATCCGGAAACTCGTCTATTACAAAGGGATTTCATTTTTAAAACTTATTTGAACTCCTGACTTTGTGTGTGTTGAAAATGCACCATTCAAAGCCACATCATCTTTTTTCAATCCTTTCTGACTTCATTTGTTATTTTTCATGCATTTACGAATTATTTTGAGCTATAAGACCCTAAAATTGAAAAGCATTTCAAATGAACTCTGAAATGGTTGAAAGTTGGCATGATATCACCATTTCATCCACATAGCATGTGCAAGAATGTTGAGAGGGTTACGGCAAAACTGGATGCACTTCATGTACAAAATGGACAATCTCTTTCAAAGTATCAGGATTTCATCCGGAACTCGTGTGTTACAAAGGGATTTCATTTTTTGAGACTTATTTGAACTCCTGACTTTTTGTGTGTTCAAAATGCACCATTCAAAAGCCACATCATCATTTGTCAATCCTTTCTGACTTCATTTGTTATTTTTCATGCATTTACTAATTATTTTGAGCTATAAGACCCTAAAATTGAAAAGCATTTCAAATGAACTCTGAAATGGTTGAAGTTGGCATGATATCATCATTTCATCCACATAGCATGTTCAAGAAAGTTGAGAGGTTTACGGCAAAAACTAGATGCACTTTGTGTACAAAAACGGACAATCTCTTCCAAAGTATCAGGATTTCATCCGGAAACTCGTCTGTTACAAAGGGATTTCATTTTTTAAAACTTATTTGAACTCCTGACTTTGTGTGTGTTCAAAATGCACCATTCAAAGCCACATCATCATTTTTCAATCCTTTCTGACTTCATCTGTTATTTTTCGTGCATTTACTAATTATTTTTAGCTATAAGACCCTAAAATTGAAAAGCATTTCAAATGAACTCTGAAAAGGTTGAAAATTGGCATGATATCATCATTTCATCCACATAGCATGTGCAAGAGAGTTGAGAGGGTTACGGCATAAACTAGATGCACTTCGTGTACAAAACGGACAATCTCTTTCAAAGTATCAGGATTTCATCCGGAAACTCGTCTGTTACAAAGGGATTTCATTTTTTGAAACTTATTTGAAGTCCTGACTTTTTGTGTGTTCAAAATGCACCATTCAAAGCCACATCATTATTTTTCAATCCTTTCTGACTATATTTGTTATTTTTCATGCATTTACTAATTATTTTGAGCTATAAGACCCTAAAATTGAAAAGCATTTCAAATGAACTCTGAAAAGGTTGAAAGTTGGCATGATATCACCATTTCATCCACATAGCATGTGCAAGAAAGTTGAGAGGGTTACGGCAAAAACTGGATGCACTTTGTGTACAAAACGGACAATCTCTACCAAAGTATCAGATTTCATCGGAAACTCGTCTGTTACAAAGGGATTTCATTTTTAAAACTTATTTGAACTCCTGACTTTGTGTGTGTTCAAAATGCACTATTCAAAGCCACATCATCATTTTTCAATCCTTTCTGACTTCATTTGTTATTTTTCATGCATTTACTAATTATTTTGAGATATAAGAACCCTAAAATTGAAAAGCATTTCAAATGAACTCTGAAAAGGTTGAAAATTGGCATGATATCATCATTTCATCCACATAGCATGTTCAAGAAAGTTGAGAGGTTTACGGCAAAAACTAGATGCACTTCGTGTACAAAACGGACAATCTCTTCCAAAGTATCAGGATTTCATCCGGAAACTCGTCTGTTACAAAGGGATTTCATTTTTTAAAACTTATTTGAACTCCTGACTTTGTGTGTGTTCAAAATGCACCATTCAAAGCCACATCATCATTTTTCAATCCTTTCTGACTTCATTTGTTATTTTTCATACATTTACTAATTATTTTGAGCTATAAGACCCTAAAATTGAAAAGCATTTCAAATGAACTCTGAAAAGGTTGAAAATTGGCATGATATCATCATTTCATCCACATAGCATGTGCAAGAAAGTTGAGAGGGTTACGGCAAAAACTGGATCCACTTCGTGTACAAAACGGACAATCTCTTCCAAAGTATCAGGATTTCATCCGGAACTCGTCTGTTACAAAGGGATTTCATTTTTTTAAACTTATTTGAACTCCTGACTTTGTGTGTGTTCAAAATGCGCCATTCAAAGCCACATCATCATTTTTCAATCCTTTCTGACTTCATTTGTTATTTTTCATGCATTTACTAATTATTTTGAGCTATAAGACCCTAAAATTGAAAAGCATTTCAAATGAACTCTGAAAAGGTTGAAAATTGGCATGATATCATCATTTCATCCACATAGCATGTGCAAGAAAGTTGAGAGGGTTACGGCAAAAAATGCACTTCGTGTACAAAACGGACAATCTCTTTCAAAGTATCAGGATTTCATCCGGAAACTCGTATGTTACAAAGGGATTTCATTTTTTTAAACTTATTTGAACTCCTGACTTTGTGTGTGTTGAAAATGCACCATTCAAAGCCACATCATCTTTTTTCAATCCTTTCTGACTTCATTTGTTATTTTTCATGCATTTACTAATTATTTTGAGCTATAAGACCCTAAAATTGAAAAGCATTTCAAATGAACTCTGAAATGGTTGAAAGTTGGCATGATATCACCATTTCATCCACATAGCATGTGCAAGAATGTTGAGAGGGTTACGGCAAAAACTGGATGCACTTCATGTACAAAACGGACAATCTCTTTCAAAGTATCAGGATTTCATCCGGAAACTCGTGTGTTACAAAGGGATTTCATTTTTTGAGACTTATTTGAACTTCTGACTTTTTGTGTGTTCAAAATGCACCATTCAAAGCCACATCATCATTTGTCAATCCTTTCTGACTTCATTTGTTATTTTTCATGCATTTACTAATTATTTTGAGCTATAAGACCCTAAAATTGAAAAGCATTTCAAATGAACTCTGAAATGGTTGAAACTTGGCATGATATCACCATTTCATCCACATAGCATGTGCAAGAAAGTTGAGAGGGTTACGGCAAAAACTGGATTCACTTCGTGTACAAAACGGACAATGTCTTCCAAAGTATCAGGATTTCATCCGGAAACTCGTCTGTTACAAAGGGATTTCATTTTTTAAAACTTATTTGAACTCCTGACTTTGTGTGTGTTCAAAATGCACCATTCAAAGCCACATCATCATTTTTCAATCCTTTCTGACTTCATCTGTTATTTTTCATGCATTTACTAATTATTTTAAGCTATAAGACCCTAAAATTGAAAAGCATTTCAAATGAACTCTGAAAAGGTTGAAAATTGGCATGATATAATCATTTCATCCACATAGCATGTGCAAGAAAGTTGAGAGGGTTACGGCATAAACTGGATGCACTTCGTGTACAAAAAGGACAATCTCTTTCAAAGTATCAGGATTTCATCCGGAAACTCATCTGTTACAAAGGGATTTCATTTTTTGAAACTTATTTGAAGTCCTGACTTTTTGTGTGTTCAAAATGCACCATTCAAAGCCACATCATTATTTGTCAATCCTTTCTGACTTCATTTGTTATTTTTCATGCATTTACTAATTATTTTGAGCTATAAGACCCTAAAATTGAAAAGCATTTCAAATGAACTCTGAAAAGGTTGAAAGTTGGCATGATATCACCATTTCATCCACATAGCATGTGCAAGAAAGTTGAGAGGGTTACGGCAAAAACTGGATGCACTTTGTGTACAAAACGGACAATCTCTACCAAAGTATCAGGATTTCATCTGGAAACTCGTCTGTTACAAAGGGATTTCATTTTTTAAAACTTATTTGAACTCCTGACTTTGTGTGTGTTCAAAATGCACTATTCAAAGCCACATCATCATTTTTCAATCCTTTCTGACTTCATTTGTTATTTTTCATGCATTTACTAATTATTTTGAGATATAAGACCCTAAAATTGAAAAGCATTTCAAATGAACTTTGAAAAGGTTGAAAATTGGCATGATATCATCATTTCATCCACATAGCATGTTCAAGAAAGTTGAGAGGTTTACGGCAAAAACTAGATGCACTTCGTGTACAAAACGGACAATCTCTTCCAAAGTATCAGGATTTCATCCGGAAACTCGTCTGTTACAAAGGGATTTCATTTTTGAAACTTATTTGAACTCCTGACTTTTTGTGTGTTCAAAATGCACCATTCAAAGCCACATCATTATTTGTCAATCCTTTCTGACTTCATTTGTTATTTTTCATGCATTTACTAATTATTTTGAGCTATAAGACCCTAAAATTGAAAAGCATTTCAAATGAACTCTGAAAAGGTTGAAAGTTGGCATGATATCACCATTTCATCCACATAGCAAGTGCAAGAAAGTTGAGAGGGTTACGGCAAAAACTGGATGCACTTCGTGTACAAAACGGACAATCTCTTCCAAAGTATTAGGATATTATCTGGAAACTCGTCTGTTACAAAGGGATTTCATTTTTTAAAACTTATTTGAACTCCTGACTTTGTGTGTGTTCAAAATGCACCATTCAAAGCCACATCATCATTTTTCAATCTTTTCTGACTTCATTTGTTATTTTTCATGCATTTATTAATTATTTTGAGATATAAGACCCTAAAATTGAAAAGCATTTCAAATGAACTCTGAAAAGGTTGAAAATTGGCATGATATCATCATTTCATCCACATAGCATGTGCAAGAAAGTTGAGAGGGTTACGGCAAAAACTAGATCCACTTCGTGTACAAAACGGACAATCTCTTCCAAAGTATCAGGATTTCATCCGGAAACTCGTCTATTACAAAGGGATTTCATTTTTTAAAACTTATTTGAACTCCTGACTTTGTGTGTGTTGAAAATGCACCATTCAAAGCCACATCATCTTTTTTCAATCCTTTCTGACTTCATTTGTTATTTTTCATGCATTTACGAATTATTTTGAGCTATAAGACCCTAAAATTGAAAAGCATTTCAAATGAACTCTGAAATGGTTGAAAGTTGGCATGATATCACCATTTCATCCACATAGCATGTGCAAGAATGTTGAGAGGGTTACGGCAAAAACTGGATGCACTTCATGTACAAAATGGACAATCTCTTTCAAAGTATCAGGATTTCATCCGGAAACTCGTGTGTTACAAAGGGATTTCATTTTTTGAGACTTATTTGAACTCCTGACTTTTTGTGTGTTCAAAATGCACCATTCAAAGCCACATCATCATTTGTCAATCCTTTCTGACTTCATTTGTTATTTTTCATGCATTTACTAATTATTTTGAGCTATAAGACCCTAAAATTGAAAAGCATTTCAAATGAACTCTGAAATGGTTGAAAGTTGGCATGATATCATCATTTCATCCACATAGCATGTTCAAGAAAGTTGAGAGGTTTACGGCAAAAACTAGATGCACTTCGTGTACAAAACGGACAATCTCTTCCAAAGTATCAGGATTTCATCCGGAAACTCGTCTGTTACAAAGGGATTTCATTTTTAAAACTTATTTGAACTCCTGACTTTGTGTGTGTTCAAAATGCACCATTCAAAGCCACATCATCATTTTTCAATCCTTTCTGACTTCATCTGTTATTTTTCGTGCATTTACTAATTATTTTTAGCTATAAGACCCTAAAATTGAAAAGCATTTCAAATGAACTCTGAAAAGGTTGAAAATTGGCATGATATCATCATTTCATCCACATAGCATGTGCAAGAGAGTTGAGAGGGTTACGGCATAAACTAGATGCACTTCGTGTACAAAACGGACAATCTCTTTCAAAGTATCAGGATTTCATCCGGAAACTCGTCTGTTACAAAGGGATTTCATTTTTTGAAACTTATTTGAAGTCCTGACTTTTTGTGTGTTCAAAATGCACCATTCAAAGCCACATCATTATTTTTCAATCCTTTCTGACTATATTTGTTATTTTTCATGCATTTACTAATTATTTTGAGCTATAAGACCCTAAAATTGAAAAGCATTTCAAATGAACTCTGAAAAGGTTGAAAGTTGGCATGATATCACCATTTCATCCACATAGCATGTGCAAGAAAGTTGAGAGGGTTACGGCAAAAACTGGATGCACTTTGTGTACAAAACGGACAATCTCTACCAAAGTATCAGGATTTCATCGGGAAACTCGTCTGTTACAAAGTGATTTCATTTTTTAAAACTTATTTGAACTCCTGACTTTGTGTGTGTTCAAAATGCACTATTCAAAGCCACATCATCATTTTTCAATCCTTTCTGACTTCATTTGTTATTTTTCATGCATTTACTAATTATTTTGAGATATAAGACCCTAAAATTGAAAAGCATTTCAAATGAACTCTGAAAAGGTTGAAAATTGGCATGATATCATCATTTCATCCACATAGCATGTTCAAGAAAGTTGAGAGGTTTACGGCAAAAACTAGATGCACTTCGTGTACAAAACGGACAATCTCTTCCAAAGTATCAGGATTTCATCCGGAAACTCGTCTGTTACAAAGGGATTTCATTTTTTAAAACTTATTTGAACTCCTGACTTTGTGTGTGTTCAAAATGCACCATTCAAAGCCACATCATCATTTTTCAATCCTTTCTGACTTCATTTGTTATTTTTCATACATTTACTAATTATTTTGAGCTATAAGACCCTAAAATTGAAAAGCATTTCAAATGAACTCTGAAAAGGTTGAAAATTGGCATGATATCATCATTTCATCCACATAGCATGTGCAAGAAAGTTGAGAGGGTTACGGCAAAAACTGGATCCACTTCGTGTACAAAACGGACAATCTCTTCCAAAGTATCAGGATTTCATCCGGAAACTCGTCTGTTACAAAGGGATTTCATTTTTTTAAACTTATTTGAACTCCTGACTTTGTGTGTGTTCAAAATGCGCCATTCAAAGCCACATCATCATTTTTCAATCCTTTCTGACTTCATTTGTTATTTTTCATGCATTTACTAATTATTTTGAGCTATAAGACCCTAAAATTGAAAAGCATTTCAAATGAACTCTGAAAAGGTTGAAAATTGGCATGATATCATCATTTCATCCACATAGCATGTGCAAGAAAGTTGAGAGGGTTACGGCAAAAACTGGATGCACTTCGTGTACAAAACGGACAATCTCTTTCAAAGTATCAGGATTTCATCCGGAAACTCGTATGTTACAAAGGGATTTCATTTTTTTAAACTTATTTGAACTCCTGACTTTGTGTGTGTTGAAAATGCACCATTCAAAGCCACATCATCTTTTTTCAATCCTTTCTGACTTCATTTGTTATTTTTCATGCATTTACTAATTATCTTGAGCTATAAGACCCTAAAATTGAAAAGCATTTCAAATGAACTCTGAAATGGTTGAAAGTTGGCATGATATCACCATTTCATCCACATAGCATGTGCAAGAATGTTGAGAGGGTTACGGCAAAAACTGGATGCACTTCATGTACAAAACGGACAATCTCTTTCAAAGTATCAGGATTTCATCCGGAAACTCGTGTGTTACAAAGGGATTTCATTTTTTGAGACTTATTTGAACTCCTGACTTTTTGTGTGTTCAAAATGCACCATTCAAAGCCACATCATCATTTGTCAATCCTTTCTGACTTCATTTGTTATTTTTCATGCATTTACTAATTATTTTGAGCTATAAGACCCTAAAATTGAAAAGCATTTCAAATGAACTCTGAAATGGTTGAAACTTGGCATGATATCACCATTTCATCCACATAGCATGTGCAAGACAGTTGAGAGGGTTACGGCAAAAACTGGATGCACTTCGTGTACAAAACGGACAATCTCTTCCAAAGTATCAGGATTTCATCCGGAAACTCGTCTGTTACAAAGGGATTTCATTTTTTAAAACTTATTTGAACTCCTGACTTTGTGTGTGTTCAAAATGCACCATTCAAAGCCACATCATCATTTTTCAATCCTTTCTGACTTCATCTGTTATTTTTCATGCATTTACTAATTATTTTTAGCTATAAGACCCTAAAATTGAAAAGCATTTCAAATGAACTCTGAAAAGGTTGAAAATAGGCATGATATAATCATTTCATCCACATAGCTTGTGCAAGAAAGTTGAGAGGGTTACGGCATAAACTGGATGCACTTCGTGTACAAAACGGACAATCTCTTTCAAAGTATCAGGATTTCATCCGGAAACTCGTCTGTTACAAAGGGATTTCATTTTTTGAAACTTATTTGAAGTCCTGACTTTTTGTGTGTTCAAAATGCACCATTCAAAGCCACATCATTATTTGTCAATCCTTTCTGACTTCATTTGTTATTTTTCATGCATTTACTAATTATTTTGAGCTATAAGACCCTAAAATTGAAAAGCATTTCAAATGAACTCTGAAAAGGTTGAAAGTTGGCATGATATCACCATTTCATCCACATAGCATGTGCAAGAAAGTTGAGAGGGTTACGGCAAAAACTGGATGCACTTTGTGTACAAAACGGACAATCTCTACCAAAGTATCAGGATTTCATCTGGAAACTCGTCTGTTACAAAGGGATTTCATTTTTTAAAACTTATTTGAACTCCTGACTTTGTGTGTGTTCAAAATGCACTATTCAAAGCCACATCATCATTTTTCAATCCTTTCTGACTTCATTTGTTATTTTTCATGCATTTACTAATTATTTTGAGATATAAGACCCTAAAATTGAAAAGCATTTCAAATGAACTCTGAAAAGGTTGAAAATTGGCATGATATCATCATTTCATCCACATAGCATGTTCAAGAAAGTTGAGAGGGTTACGGCAAAAACTAGATGCACTTCGTGTACAAAACGGACAATCTCTTCCAAAGTATCAGGATTTCATCCGGAAACTCGTCTGTTACAAAGGGATTTCATTTTTTAAAACTTATTTGAACTCCTGACTTTGTGTGTGTTCAAAATGCACCATTCAAAGCCACATCATCATTTTTCAATCCTTTCTGACTTCATTTGTTATTTTTCATGCATTTACTAATTATTTTGAGCTATAAGACCCTAAAATTGAAAAGCATTTCAAATGAACTCTGAAAAGGTTGAAAATTGGCATGATATCATCATTTCATCCACATAGCATGTGCAAGAAAGTTGAGAGGGTTACGGCAAAAACTGGATGCACTTCGTGTACAAAACGGACAATCTCTTTCAAAGTATCAGGATTTCATCCGGAAACTCGTCTGTTACAAAGGGATTTCATTTTTTTAAACTTATTTGAACTCCTGACTTTGTGTGTGTTGAAAATGCACCATTCAAAGCCACATCATCATTTTTCAATCCTTTCTGACTTCATTTGTTATTTTTCATGCATTTACTAATTATTTTGAGCTATAAGACCCTAAAATTCAAAAGCATTTCAAATGAACTCTGAAATGGTTGAAAGTTGGCATGATATCACCATTTCATCCACATAGCATGTGCAAGAAAGTTGAGAGGGTTACGGCAAAAACTGGATGCACTTCGTGTACAAAACGGACAATCTCTTTCAAAGTATCAGGATTTCATCCGGAAACTCGTCTGTTACAAAGGGATTTCATTTTTTAAAACTTATTTGAACTCCTGACTTTGTGTGTGTTCAAAATGCACCATTCAAAGCCACATCATCATTTTTCAATCCTTTCTGACTTCATCTGTTATTTTTCGTGCATTTACTAATTATTTTTAGCTATAAGACCCTAAAATTGAAAAGCATTTCAAATGAACTCTGAAAAGGTTGAAAATTGGCATGATATCATCATTTCATCCACATAGCATGTGCAAGAGAGTTGAGAGGGTTACGGCATAAACTAGATGCACTTCGTGTACAAAACGGACAATCTCTTACAAAGTATCAGGATTTCATCCGGAAACTCGTCTGTTACCAAGGGATTTCATTTTTTTAAACTTATTTGAACTCCTGACTTTGTGTGTGTTCAAAATGCACCATTCAAAGCCACATCATCATTTTTCAATCCTTTCTGACTTCATTTGTTATTTTTCATGCATTTACTAATTATTTTGAGCTATAAGACCCTAAAATTGAAAAGCATTTCAAATGAACTCTGAAAAGGATGAAAATTGGCATGATATCATCATTTCATCCACATAGCATGTGCAAGAAAGTTGAGAGGGTTACGGCATAAACTGGATGCACTTCGTGTACAAAACGGACAATCTCTTTCAAAGTATCAGGATTTCATCCGGAAACTCGTCTGTTACAAAGGGATTTCATTTTTTTAAACTTATTTGAACTCCTGACTTTGTGTGTGTTCAAAATGCACCATTCAAAGCCACATCATCATTTTTCAATCCTTTCGGACTTCATTTGTTATTTTCATGCATTTACTAATTATTTTGAGCTATAAGACCCTAATATTGAAAAGCATTTCAAGTGAACTCTGAAAAGGTTGAAAATTGGCATGATATCATCATTTCATCCACATAGCATGTGCAAGAAAGTTGAGAGGGTTACGGCAAAAACTGGATGCACTTCGTGTACAAAACGGACAATCTCTTTCAAAGTATCAGGATTTCATCCGGAAACTCGTCTGTTACAAAGGGATTTCATTTTTTAAAACTTATTTGAACTCCTGACTTTGTGTGTGTTCAAAATGCACCATTCAAAGCCACATCATCATTTTTCAATCCTTTCTGACTTCATTTGTTATTTTTTATGCATTTACTAATTATTTTGAGATATAAGACCCTAAAATTGAAAAGCATTTCAAATGAACTCTGAAAAGGTTGAAAATTGGCATGATATCATCATTTCATCCACATAGCATGTGCAAGAAAGTTGAGAGGGTTACGGCATAAACTGGATGCACTTCGTGTACAAAACGGACAATCTCTTTCAAAGTATCAGGATTTCATCCGGAAACTCGTCTGTTACAAAGGGATTTCATTTTTTGAGACTTATTTGAACTCCTGACTTTTTGTGTGTTCAAAATGCACCATTCAAAGCCACATCATCATTTGTCAATCCTTTCTGACTTCATTTGTTATTTTTCATGCATTTACTAATTATTTTGAGCTATAAGACCCTAAAATTGAAAAGCATTTCAAATGAACTCTGAAATGGTTGAAAGTTGGCATGATATCTCCATTTCATCCACATAGCATGTGCAAGAAAGTTGAGAGGGTTACGGCAAAAACTGGATGCACTTCGTGTACAAAACGGACAATCTCTTCCAAAGTATCAGGATTTCATCCGGAAACTCGTCTGTTACAAAGGGATTTCATTTTCAAAACTTATTTGAACTCCTGACTTTGTGTGTGTTCAAATGCACCATTCAAAGCCACATCATCATTTTTCAATCCTTTCTGACTTCATCTGTTATTTTTCATGCATTCACTAATTATTTTTAGCTATAAGACCCTAAAATTGAAAAGCATTTCAAATGAACTCTGAAAAGGTTGAAAATTGGCATGATATCATCATTTCATCCACATAGCATGTGCAAGAAAGTTGAGAGGGTCACGGCATAAACTGGATGCACTTCGTGTACAAAACGGACAATCTCTTCCAAAGTATCAGGATTTCATCCGGAAACTCGTCTGTTACAAAGGGATTTCATTTTTTAAAACTTATTTGAACTCCTGACTTTGTGTGTGTTCAAAATGCACCATTCAAAGCCACATCATCATTTTTCAATCCTTTCTGACTTCATTTGTTATTTTTCATGCATTTACTAATTATTTTGAGCTATAAGACCCTAAAATTGAAAAGCATTTCAAATGAACTCTGAAATGGTTGAAAGTTGGCATGATATCACCATTTCATCCACATAGCATGTGCAAGAAAGTTGAGAGGGTTACGGCAAAAACTGGATTCACTTCGTGTACAAAACGGACAATCTCTTCCAAAGTATCAGGATTTCATCCGGAAACTCGTCTGTTACAATGGGATTTCATTTTTTTAAACTTATTTGAACTCCTGACTTTGTGTGTGTTCAAAATGCACCATTCAAAGCCACATCATCATTTTTCAATCCTTTCTGACTTCATCTGTTATTTTCGTGCATTTACTAATTATTTTTAGCTATAAGACCCTAAAATTGAAAAGCATTTCAAATGAACTCTGAAAAGGATGAAAATTGGCATGATATCATCATTTCATCCACATAGCATGTGCAAGAAAGTTGAGAGGGTTACGGCATAAACTGGATGCACTTCGTGTACAAAACGGACAATCTCTTTCAAAGTATCAGGATTTCATCCGGAAACTCGTCTGTTACAAAGGGATTTCATTTTTTAAAACTTATTTGAACTCCTGACTTTGTGTGTGTTCAAAATGCACCATTCAAAGCCACATCATCATTTTTCAATCCTTTCTGACTTCATTTGTTATTTTTCATGCATTTACTAATTATTTTGAGCTATAAGACCCTAATATTGAAAAGCATTTCAAATGAACTCTGAAAAGGTTGAAAATTGGCATGATATCATCATTTCATCCACATAGCATGTGCAAGAAAGTTGAGAGGGTTACGGCAAAAACTGGATGCACTTCGTGTACAAAACGGACAATCTCTTTCAAAGTATCAGGATTTCATCCGGAAACTCGTCTGTTACAAAGGGATTTCATTTTTTTAAACTTATTTGAACTCCTGACTTTGTGTGTGTTCAAAATGCACCATTCAAAGCCACATCATCATTTTTCAATCCTTTTCTGACTTCATTTGTTATTTTTTATGCATTTACTAATTATTTTGAGATATAAGACCCTAAAATTGAAAAGCATTTCAAATGAACTCTGAAAAGGTTGAAAATTGGCATGATATCATCATTTCATCCACATAGCATGTGCAAGAAAGTTGAGAGGGTTACGGCAAAAACTGGATTCACTTCGTGTACAAAACGGACAATCTCTTTCAAATTATCAGGATTTCATCCGGAAACTCGTCTGTTACAATGGGATTTCATTTTTTAAAACTTATTTGAACTCCTGACTTTGTGTGTGTTCAAAATGCACCATTCAAAGCCACATCATCATTTTTCAATCCTTTCTGACTTCATCTGTTATTTTTCGTGCATTTACTAATTATTTTTAGGTATAAGACCCTAAAATTGAAAAGCATTTCAAATGAACTCTGAAAAGGATGAAAATTGGCATGATATCATCATTTCATCCACATAGCATGTGCAAGAAAGTTGAGAGGGTTACGGCATAAACTGGATGCACTTCGTGTACAAAACGGACAATCTCTTTCAAAGTATCAGGATTTCATCCGGAAACTCGTCTGTTACAAAGGGATTTCATTTTTTAAAACTTATTTGAACTCCTGACTTTGTGTGTGTTCAAAATGCACCATTCAAAGCCACATCATCATTTTTCAATCCTTTCTGACTTCATCTGTTATTTTTTATGCATTTACTAATTATTTTGAGATATAAGACCCTAAAATTGAAAAGCATTTCAAATGAACTCTGAAAAGGTTGAAAATTGGCATGATATCATCATTTCATCCACATAGCATGTGCAAGAAAGTTGAGAGGGTTACGGCATAAACTGGATGCACTTCGTGTACAAAACGGACAATCTCTTTCAAAGTATCAGGATTTCATCCGGAAACTCGTGTGTTACAAAGGGATTTCATTTTTTGAGACTTATTTGAACTCCTGACTTTTTGTGTGTTCAAAATACACCATTCAAAGCCACATCATCATTTGTCAATCCTTTCTGACTTCATTTGTTATTTTTCATGCATTTACTAATTATTTTGAGCTATAAGACCCTAAAATTGAAAAGCATTTCAAATGAACTCTGAAATGGTTGAAAGTTGGCATGATATCACCATTTCATCCACATAGCATGTGCAAGAAAGTTGAGAGGGTTACGGCAAAAACTGGATGCACTTCGTGTACAAAACGGACAATCTCTTCCAAAGTATCAGGATTTCATCCGGAAACTCGTCTGTTACAAAGGGATTTCATTTTTCAAAACTTATTTGAACTCCTGACTTTGTGTGTGTTCAAAATGCACCATTCAAAGCCACATCATCATTTTTCAATCCTTTCTGACTTCATCTGTTATTTTTCATGCATTTACTAATTTTTAGCTATAAGACCCTAAAATTGAAAAGCATTTCAAATGAACTCTGAAAAGGTTGAAAATTGGCATGATATCATCATTTCATCCACATAGCATGTGCAAGAAAGTTGAGAGGGTTACGGCATAAACTGGATGCACTTCGTGTACAAAACGGACAATCTCTTTCAAAGTATCAGGATTTCATCCGGAAACTCGTCTGTTACAAAGGGATTT